>NC_054537.1:74458117-74758117 GCF_017654505.1 Polyodon spathula
ATAGATGTCATCAGAACCTAAGAAGAGGCTGTTACCCTAGCAACCAGTCGCAGCTGTCAGTTAAAATTTGCAGAGTTAACCATTTAAAGTCTCACGGCAGTTTCATTGTTAACTTACTTTCAGCTTAGGTGCCTATTTTTCTTTAAGGAATCCAAACAGCTCTTCCTGAGGGTTTGCTGTCATCACCCTACAGTAAATCATTGTGTTTTACCGTGGTACATCACTGTGTTTTACCAGTGTATATTTGAATAAGCAATCATGCTCAGAGAAAAGCAATAACTGTAATCTACTTGTCTCTGGTTTTCATTCAATTGAAATGATTGTGCGTGGGAAATTAAGTGTTATTTTTAGGGGCCTCACTCCTTTTAAAACAATTAGTTGGTGCTGTGAGAGGTCATTGTTCCCCAGTCTGCCCCTTATGGATGGTCATACTAGATAAGGACAAGAAACAAGTAGAGAGGAGGGACATAAAACAGGTGAAATAACGGTTCAAAAGAGGTACTATTAATTAATACCAGTAAAACCCCAATTTTAGTACGCAGATGCTGGAATCCCTCACAGTGCGGAAGCAGAGGGTTTTGGCCAGAGTGACCAGAGTCTGGGATCTCTTGGATCACAAGTGGTCTGAGTGGTTAGCTCCTTAGATGCTTGCAGCCAGTGTCTCGGGGGACCACCAGAGTGACTCGCTTTGTCATTTAGGAATGCAAATCAGCCTTGCACCCAGACTGTCAGGTATCACGAGAGGGTCCTTTGGACCAGAGAGCCAACCTCACTCAGCACCCCCATCTCTCTGGTCCTGCTGATCCAACCAAAGGCATGGGACCTTCCTTAGCCTCCCCTCGAGAACAACCTGAGTAGGATTTCAGAATTTTCCTCGACCCTTTTCCACTGCGTGTCGAGGAGATCCCTGCATGCAATGATGCATTCCATTTTCTCATCCTCGCGTCTCATCGAGACTCTGCCTGACAGGAGACCTTCCAACCCCCAGAGGGCGAACTGGGGACCATGGATGGAGAGTGCAGCATGGAGCTGTCGCGTCAGTGGAGTTCCTGTGTCACTTCACTGACTCTGACGCCACCCGCCCTTTCTGTAGTCAGTCCAAGTCAGTGTTTCACGTTTACTTTCTTTCTGCTAGACTGCTGCCTTTATTCCTCCTCCTGCAGTCCTGGTTGCATTTTTCCCTCCATCCTACTTATTTATTTTTAACCCTAACCCTTACAATCCCTCACAGCGTGACAGGCCTGTCTTAGGTTGTCAGATCTTTAAATATCTGATCTTATCCGTCATGGGATTGTCCATCACCTACATTCTGCTCACTCTCCCAAAAGTAATGCCCTTACCCTTATATCCGATAACCTTACCCTGCTGTTTAATCTGACACTTTTGGTAACAGAACACAAAGAGAGTGTAAGAATTGACATACTCCTTCCTTGAATAGCTAATCCCAGTAGGTGTTGACAGTACCTATCTCCATGTCAGATCCATCCAGGCAGTTTTCAACTTTTTTCTCTCTTCTTGCTCATAAATGACCTGAAAGTCAGTCCTAATACCCACATTTATTTTAATTTGTTTCTTAATAACCTCAATCTCAGGTAGGTGTGCCAAAATTATATTTAATGCATAGTCATCTATTTTTAATACATTGGGAGGCAGCAGTTCCTTTCCTCATTATACAGTTACACAAACCTCCATTACATCTTGTGATATTCTCTTATACAATACCCACACATGTATTTATTTTGTATAACACACTTTTATTGCTAACCCATTGTTACAAATAACATTAAAGTTCCTACATTAATTTTAGACATGTTCAACGTTACAGTAAATCATTCAAATTTCACATTGTTTAGTTGGTGACAATATTTTTCTATTGTCAGGCATTGGTTCTTGAGCAGGATAGCAGTTTTCAATGGTCCTGTTGTCACAGCATTCAAAAGTTGTTATCCACAGGAACCACTTAATTTTTCCTGAAAAATAAGAACAGATGCGGTATTTATTATTTTGATAACATCTGATTTCACTCCAACTTCACCTGGGAATGCATAATTATCATGATACAGGTTGTCACAGAAAAATAATGTTTGCTGCTTAACCTGTTTCACAATACAGGTTATTCATTCTCAAAATCCCTGTTGAGGAAGAGCGAGTTTTTTCTTAACCACAACACAGCTATCTCTGAGCACATTACCCAGACTCAAAAAAGAAAGTTGAAGTTGCTCTGTATAGACTCACTGAAACCAAGACAGGCTCTCCTGTCCTTGACGATTCAGTACAATTATACATGTAAAACATAAAAAAGACAAAACTTCTTACCTTTTGATTAAAATAAAAATGAAGGCACTGTATATCTATTCTTCCACTGTTATCGTTGCTTGGTGGGAGTGCAGCTCATGTTCAAGTTCCTTAATCTTAGCTCTGCATCTGCTATGGTCAAGCTTTTCTCCTTTATTAGCACACCCTGCACTTAAAGCACAGATGTACTCTCAGTGCACCGTTCATTTACTCTTTCAAAGACTCTTGACAATCAGCCAGAATAACAAATCTTGCTCTTCCTTGTTACAGTACAGTACTTGGTATTATTGCAAAGTAAATGGCAAGTGTTTTGTTCATGCCAGCTTGATGTTTTAACCCCCCTATCATTGCTGATATAGGGAGTTGTAATACTTAAATAAAAATGTACCTTTTTGGAAATATATCTCTTGTTTGGACCTTCACTAATTCCCACACCGCTCACATCTAGACAGTCATGTAAAAAAAGAAAAAGAAAGTTCATGTTTCTTAATAGCAAATATATAGAAATAAAAGTATCTATTATAAAAATAGGGTCCATTAAAAATGTAAATGTGTATATGTCAATAGTGAGAGAATGATTCAGAAATAAAACAGCCACATTAGCCTGTAACAGTGTATTCAGCTAAGCACTGTTCTAACAGAAAATATCTCTATTTTTCTGTATTTGTTGTAGCTTGTAACATATTTTAAAGCTTATATCAGAAAGACACAATGTTCCCCATATTTATCAATGTTGTCCTGAACAACTCTCCATTATTAATTATCACATAACTTTTTAATTCCACTAATTATTTTGTAGAGGCAGTGTGGTCTAGTGGTTAAATTCCAGGGCTTGTAACCAGAAGGTCACCACTTCAAATTCCACCTCTGCCACTGACTGACTCACTCTGTGACCTTGAGCAAGTCACTTAACCTCCTTGTGCTCCATCCTGTGGATGAGATGTTAAATCAATGTCCTTTTGTAAGCGACTCTTCATATAATGCACAGTTCACAGCCAACCTCTGTAAAGCACTTTGTGATGGTGGTCCACTATGAAAGGCGCTATATATATATATATATATATATATATATATATATATATATATATATATATATATATATATATACTAAACAGCTAAGTTTTTTGCTACCTGAAATATGAAATATATGTTTACAATAGTAACAGAGTGGTTCCAAGAAGATTCGGAAGAGGAACAGTTTAATAAAAAAAAGAAACACATTTATCATTCAAAAAGAAGGATTCTTCTCACTATGATTTATTGAGTTTTAATGTCAGAATCAGTGCAATATTACTGTCCCAGGTGAAAGAACACGGTAAAAAAAAAAAAAGCAAAAAGTTTTAAAACTTTGAGTCTGTACAATCCTACTGATATTACTAATCAAATCAGCACACTTGTGTAACTAAAGCTGTGGTTGGGTCAGGGAGGCATTAATATTAACAAACACTAATAGCACTGTCTGCTGGCACAATTTCGCTTTACCATTCTGCAGTGGAAAGAAAACCACATCACATTCAAAATAACGTAAAGGATTATGCAGTACATGAATATCAATGCAAACCTATTCAGAATTTAGGAAATCTGTAATGTTTTTTTTCACGTGGGACTAAGTTTGGCATTTATTAAATGGGAATTAGAGTTATAGTGCACTTTAAATATACTGTTTATGTGTATTGTAAAGGTAAGGTCTGGCATTTAAATATCTACATGTTTTCAAATAAAATACACATTGTTTGCCTTACTGAAACAGTATGTTTGTAACTTGTTTATAGTAATGTTAAGTGGCTTAAGTTATTTCAGTGTGGCTAAAACATGTTAGGTTACTTTAGCCACAGTGACTAACTAAATGAAAGTCTAGGGAACGTAGTGTGGAATTACTTTCTCTGATTTATGACTACAACAGCATATTAAGAAATTACTTGTCAATAGCCAAAATATTCTCAGGTACCACTAACAAGATTCAGAATGACTTAATCTGTTCAGTGCCTCCGGTTCTGCTAGATGCAGAAGTACAGGAAGCCAAGTATGTAGCTGTTTTGGTAGATTAAACAACTGATGTCAGCTGTCTTGTGTTTTCAGGTACATGACTAACAATGGCACTAAAGAACGATTGCTCTGTGAAAATGTGTTGCATTTACCAAAATAAAATTAAAAACAAAAATGCTTTTAAAAATTCCTATTGGGCTTGTATTTTTATTTAGATTCTATTGATTTTCTAGCATTACTATGCAGGACAGCCGCTATAAGATTGTTACCTTTATTAAAGACGTACACGATTACTCAACCGATTAATCAACTAATGCCCATACATTAACCAATCAAAATTTTTAATCGAGTGATATTAGGGCTGCTCCGATTAACAGAATAAATCTAAATGAAAAAGGTATATTTAACTTGTCCTCACTATGCAATGTGTTTGGAATGCAATTAGATCCTAGTAAGTATTAGTAGTTCAATTTTAGGATCCTGTGTACTTACAGACATGCGCTACAGGGGCAAAGATTATTATCATTATAGTAATACTGTTCATGAAGTGTGTTTCTGTGTTTTTTATACAAATCAAAGTTTAAAATCCACTCATTACTGCTTTCTTTGGGAGCACTGTAAGCTCTATTTGTATCAGTCCAAATATTTCTGTTTTCTAATTGATCATTTTTACATAAATAGTGGTACACATTTGTACACCATGTGAAAGGGGACTACAAAAACCAGACACATACTGTAGACTGCCTCCCCTCTTGTGTTGCAGATCCATGCTTCCACCTACAGTGTTTCGACACACAAAGTGATTACATCATGCCAGCCCCAAATAATGCATCACCTCTTTTATCAGGAGGCGCCTGGAATATCTTCCCTGTAACCAAAACAGTTATAACAAATGGACAGAATGCTGCTGTAATATCGTCTATTAAAGTGTCATTAACCTGTTCTTATGAACTGTTAATAAAGTTAACCGTTTTCCCCTTTTCAAAAGTTAAGGCCATTCAAATACAAATATTTCAATTTCTGATGTTTTTAAGTGAAACCCAAGTCAAACTAACAAAAATGTTGGTATATTTTAAAAGGAATTAAAATAAATGAAAATTCCTTTATGAGCAAAAAAGCACAGAGCTGGTTGTTTACTGACTTCCAGCTGGCTGTGCTGGTTGAGATGATCTGGCACTGGCTCAGGTGGTAGTTAAGCAGGCTTGTGAATGAATCCTAGTCAACAATCTCCCTCCTGATCTGTGAGGGTGCTGTATAACAAGAACCTTGTGCCCCATACTGGATTGTTTGGCAGTTCATTCCAGGGTCAGTCTAAAGCCAGCCATCCAGGAAAGTCATTACCCTCAGAAGTCATTACCCTAATGTGGTACGCGGTGTGTCAGTCATGGATTGGAGGATATGTGATTGAACTAACTATCGTAGGGGACAACTAAGGGTATTTCAGGAGATGTGACCATATAATCTATTCCTTTGTTATGGTTACTGAAAAGGACCAGTAAGGAAATGGAAGTAAAATGGGTCATGAGTGTTTAGTGTTTTGTTTGTTTGTCTGTCTAACTTACTGTTTGTTCTTGTTAGATGGCTAATAAGTACTGGGAACTATCGCTACAGCACTACTATTGTTGTCTTTTACCACACCTGTACAAGAGCACGCACCGTCTGGAGGTGGCTGTGTCCGTGTGGAGTGTTACTGTTATTGTATTATTATTTTGGGACTGAACTCTGTGGTTTATTACTGGCGTTGCACATTGCTGTGTAAAGCCAGTATTATTATTTAACAGTGCCAAACCGTATTAGGGAAAATTAAAGAACTGTTTGGACCGTGAAATTTGTTGTCTGTCGTTGTTTGGAGCACCTCATCACCTACACACCAGCGCACTACCAACCACTTTGCCACAAGGCCCATTACAACACTGATTTATTTTGCCAGGTATTCATTTTGCTTCTCTCAAATGATTGTTAAGAAAAATCTCCTTCATGGAACAATTTAATCACATTTGAGAGAAGTCAAACAAGCACACTGGAGAAGACCAGCTTTTCTCTTCCAAATGGGAGTGTGAAGCAATATACAAAATTGTCACAGATGGTGAATTTATCCTTTACCTTTACAAGTGAAATTAAAATTGTTCCTTTTTTTGTTTTTAGAGAACACCTTCAAAGCTTTTAAAGAGAAGTCTGTTTTGTAATTTTTTTTTGTTTTGCCATAAAATTACACATTAGGAAAAACACATTAAATGTTATTCAATGGTTATGTCAAACACGTACGTTGTGTTTTATGTCATCCAATATGTATTATCTACATTTTGGATGTAAATTCATCCTGAGAAACTGAAATAAATGCTTCCTTCATGGTTTCCTAAAAACACCAAATACTTGGAAAATGTCTAAAGGCAAGACACGGACACTGCACAATTGTAATGCATCGGTTTATATAAAGCGTGTCTTCCTTTCTTGTGGAGACATTTTATACTGTTGGTTATTGTCATGGTCCAAATTTAGCTAGCTGCATAAACACATTAAAACAGTTTTTTGGTCAATTTTATAAACTCCTGATTTTGCCACAGAAAAACAATAAATCACACAATATAGAAAGTGTAACAGAACTGTTAAAAGGTAAAGACGGTCAGACTGATTATTTTGCAAAACATGCTTTAGAACAAGTCTTTAGGAAGTAAGCAAAATGACAATAAAAATTATTAAGGCAGGCCATCTTCAAGTTAGTTTTTTTTGTTGTTGTTTGTTGATTGGGTAAAGCTAAGGATGTTCTTATATTAAAATCAGTTTTGTATTATATCAGAGCTGTTTTCAATGCTGATTCTGATCTACAGTATACTCCATTTGAGTAGGTAAGTTTTCTGTTTACAAGGTCAGCTTCAGTTGCTTTTCATTTGTTTTTGTTCCTTAGCAACAAGTCAACATCACAAGCATGATGTTCAGTGTCATCTTAACCTAAATTGCTATATATATATATATATATATATCTATATATATATATATATATATATATATATATCTAGTTTTGGATCTAGTTGTACTAATGGTACTGAAGTATGCTTTCAAAAGGTGTGTAGCAAGCTAATTTCCTGAATAATCCAACAAACACTTTGATAACAAAGAGAAGCTTGTATAACTAATTAAAGAATGGAGCAGGACACACGGGCTTCCACATAATTAATTCTAGTGGGGTGCAAGTGGTCTGGTAATGTGGTTTTGTATTGCATAATAATTTCTCTAAGCCTCATTTACATTAACTAAAATCAATAAAATCAAACCATGTGCCTCCATTAGGATTGGTGAGGGTGGGGGTGGGGGGGTTCTGTTTGTAATTTTATTTAAGTATAGATGTTCAGAAATCATATCCTGTGAAGGAGTAAATTACAAAAAAAATGATAATAAATCAAAAAAGAAAAATTGTCCAGTGGAGCTCATACCCAAACGGCAATGCACAGTGGTAACCCTAGCTTCCATATTGACTGTGAGTTATTAAATTCAGACAAACAAACGTCAAATACAGAGTAAAAGGATTTAATCTAATTAGTAATAAGGTACCTTACTGGTCCGGCTTTCTTTGCACTCCTGGTTGTTTGAATGTGTGAGTTGAATGTGTGGTCTTTCTCCCCCTGTAGTCTGCGCATTGAACAAACAAGTTATTTCTCGCCAGAGGAAAAAAAAAAAAGGTCCTGCCCAAGAATCTCTGGACAGCCAGCTTGTTATCCTTTTGATCAGCTTAGTGTGCTTTCCTGTAGCTTTCAAAAACATAATATCAACACTCTATTGAGTGAGACAGTTAAGGTACGGCGAAGGAAAATACTGTGGTAGTGTGTTCCACCCCTGTGTGTATTTTGTGTTAAGTGTTGAGTGTGGTATGTTAATGTTGGTGTGTAGGTATTGGCGCATGGGATATAAATGGGTCTGTGTAGCACGAGTGATTTAAAATATATAGTTGTATTTGGGCAAGGGACTTCACGTGCATTTTAAGTATATTTTTTAAGTAAAAATATGTGACCATGGCGTTGCACAAATTAGTTCACATGCTGGAATTCAAGTGAGTAATTAATTAGTAATTGAATCCTGGCACAACAGTATTTATAGATGCACATTTAACTCACTAGGGGTTGGTTGTTCAGTGAGTGGAGAACGGGAGAGAGAATGAGAGTAAAACAAAGTAAAATAAATAAATAAATAAATAAAATAAAGAATAACAATTGTTATTTTGTGCAGTACTTGTCTGTTTTGACTCAACATTTTTGTTTGTCTGTTTAATTTGGCCAATGTGCCGTTTTCTTTTACAAAGTGTTTTTGTTGTCTGTTTAAACTTTTTATTTGCAATAAACACACTACTGCAGCGTCTCAGTTTCAGTACTGCTTCTCTGCGTGTGAACTTCTTTCTGGACTGACATCACCCTACAGCCAGCCTGTTCACACTAGCACATAGATTTTTTTGTTTGTTTTGTTTTCTCACAATTTATTATTTAAGATGTGTAAAATAAATTACTAACAATTAATTAAGACTGGGTCATTTTATATGCATGGGATGTAACCTGGCTGTTTTGGCTTGATAAACACCATATCGTACCATTGTCATAAGGTAGGGACAGCTAAAAGAATAGCCACTAAAACACACCAAAAAAAAACATTCCACAATCCGTGACATGTCTTAAAGGTTTTGACACCCAATTATGGTGCTTGACAGAGTGATTTATATATTTAATATTTATTTTTAATAAAGTACACTTAAATAATTACTGTTCCCTAGCATTGCAAAAAACAGGCTTCAAATTGTAAATTCTGTATTATGTGTTGATTTTTTGTTACCGTTAGACTTTTATCATTATCATTTAATTGCATAATCTATACCAGTATGGTGTTGCCAGGTATTACATTCTTGCTTTCTTCCGTGGAGCGCTTTTACACTTAGGAGCACGAATCAAGCACTTAACGTTGTTATATAGAATATAAATGACTTTGCCATGTGACACTAGGAATTTGGTGAACAAATATGCAAATGAAAGTAAAAAGTCTGCGCTCAACTTTTAGTTTCAATAGGACTTTTTCTTGATTTTATCAAATTTAAAGTAAGTGTTGAACATTTTTTTTTTTTTGCAAATTAAAGAATTGAAACCTGCTTTTAATTAACATTAAAGGCTGTACTATTTACAAAGGGCTATTCAACTGTAATACAAAATGCTATTGCTCCTGTCCTAACTGACTGATGGAATATCTGATCTCACCTCTTTCATACCATTGCTATCAACCAAGTACAACAAGCCAAAAGTTTCTGAACATTGTTTTTTTAATGATAAATGTAATTGAATACTTTTTTAAAAAATCACTAAACCAATCAGATGCATGTACGATCAGACACAGTACAGTGTTAATACCACTGCTGTAAATTACAGTCAATTTCCTGTTCAAAACAACATAATCACAAAATTGTCACAACCATGCAACACAGCTATAGACAAACATTTTGCATCACCCAATAGAATTAACAAATGTTGCTTTAAAATGTCAAATTAAACCTGCTGAAAAATGTTACGTTAACATATTGAATTACATACCACTTTGTAGTTTTCCTTACACAAAAAACTGACAAATTGTTCATAAGGTTGTTTTTTTTTTTTTTTTTTTAAATTATATCGCAATCCTCAAAATCTCGGTGATGCAACACTTTTGACCATAGCTGTATGTTAATTGTAATTGAAACAATGAAAAACTTTTAAATTATTATTATTATTATTTTTATTATTATTATTATTATTATTATTATTATTATTATTATTATTATTATTATTATTATTATTATTGCCATGTCAAATTTACAAAGAGACTCAAAGTCACATGGTCAGTAGATGTACACAGACTTCATTGAAAAGTTAGCCTGCAGCAGTGTTCTGCTTTTTTTGGCAGAAAGCTTTGCCCTGTGAATTTCAAAACACTGCACAGGCCAACAGAGCAGCAGATTATCTGCACTGGGTCTAACTTCACTAGGCTCATCCTAATTGAATCATCTGCTGAACTTCAGAAGAAGCAGGTGCAACACTGGGTGGTAAAGGGACTGGTATGAGTGACTTGGATACTACTGTATATGACAAAACCTGAATGCTTGTAGCTGGGATCTCTTGATGTTTGGAAAAGGCCTCAGAAGCTGATAGCTTGTCGGTTCCTATGGACACCAGAAAAACAGGGTCACAGCCTTTTAAAATGAGTTTGTGATCGCAAGTTGCATTTATCTGATTTCCCCTCTTAATCAACTGAATTTTCCTTTTTGTCACGTTGAGTATGGCATGATGTGACAAAGGAGTGTATCAGACACTTAGAACTGCAAGACATCAGCAATTCTGTCTGTTTTCCTCACTAAGGGCATGAACTGAGAGCTAGGACTTTACACATGCACTACCCACCAATATAGTTGAGCGATTTTACTTCATCTATTACCTCACCATTTACTTTACCTATCAAGTACAATCAGCCACTGTGCTTTTTCAAATAACTGATTTTATATTGTATTTCTGGATGGCAAGTAAAAATGACCATTATTTTGTAGTGAACCTGGAGGCAGAAGGTCACCAGTTCAAATCCCACCTCTATCACTGACTAACCCACTGTCTATCAAGCTCCATTTTCTGAGAATGAACTTAGCAGAGAGTGAGCTCAACTTACACAAGCCATTACAGTTGGTGAGACACAGTGAATATATTAAAAATATTATTATTATTATTATTATTATTATTATTATTATTATTATTATTATTATTATTATTATTATTATTAACTGTAAAGTGTGTTTCTATTATAGCTTTTGAGACATCTAACTTTTTAATAACTGGTTGGATTGATTTGTAACTTTGTGTACCTGTTGACATTTTATATAGACACAAAACATAAAACAATGCATAATAATACAAACAAAAATAGAGGTGTAGAAAGAACCCATTACTCATACTCCGAAACCAATACTCATATAAATACTCGTACTCTGATGATGTCATTGGAAGTGGGCAAGGCTAAAATTGGACGTGCTGTTAAAATCTGTGGACCAGATTTTCATTTGGAAATTAACTGGATAGTGTTTTAATATTTATTTAACAATGCTTTTTATCATTTTGAAGTCCCTATGTGTCTGTGGAAGGGGGGTGGGCAATTCAGACACAGGAGACAGACAAGTGGATTTGGCAACACCGCACAGGTGCCCAGTTTTATTTTGGGGTGCTCTTTTTCTTTTAGCCAGCAGAGGGCACTGTTGTTCCGTGGTCTGTTTACCAACGATGGTAAACAGAACCACGGGAATACCAAGCAATGGTACACAATACCGGCGCACTTGCAGGTGCTTCAAAACAATAATTCAAAACAGAAGGCACAAAGAAACAGGGAAAATAAAACAGTAACAAAACTACAAAGAAAAGGTGCTGCACTTGACAGCTATATCCCGGTCGCCGCTACCCGTGCGACCCAGATCACCGACCTACACTGCCGGCTAACTAACCTGCTCCGTTACAATACTCCGGGGTCTGCCCAAGGGTTCCCCGCTCTCACTGTCTTGCTGTGAAACTCTGTTTCTTTTTCTCCCGGCTGATTCTCGTTCCTGGACCAGAGCTTCCGTACTCTCGGCACATCTAAATGGGCAGACCTGAGGAAACAGCAGAGCGTTAACTTACAGGGCTAACAATCTCCCCCAAGACTCGCCTCTCAGCCATTCAGAGAGGGGGAAAGTCCACACACCCACTTTCCCACCTCCCCGTGTCACTGCCATGACTCACAGGCAGTTGTTGGATGACTGCCGCCCTCTTCCTGCAGCACTGTGAACACGCCAGCTCAGCACAGATCTCCCCCTGCTACAGTGTCATTTTAATTCTTGTTGCATAATATGTATTAGCAAACTATGACCACTCAGACCAGATTGCAGATTGCTGGTTTTGCCTTTAACCCAGGGGAGCCAAAGCAACACTCCTTCCAGAAGCCCTAGCAAAGACATCCAGGATGCAAACCTGCACTCCCCTGACAGTATGACTCACCCTGCACACCACGCAGCCGTGCTTTTACCAGGTGAGCCACTCAGGGACCCCTGGTGGAACATATTGTGGTGACACAGGGTCTACCCTGTTTATTTCTTTTATTTAAAAAACAGAACGAAGGGACAGACTAAGGGAGTACAGATACAAACGGAATATCTGCTTTTTATTCCTTCTAAACAGTTGGTCTTTATGGGCTAAGACCATGCCAAAATGACAACCCCTTTTTCTCTTTCTGTCAAAATCCTATACTCCACACCCGTTTCTTTTGCTAATTTGGTCACTCGCTATCACTGATTAACTGTCGCTCCCAACTCACAACCCACACACACCCTGACTCGCTCCCATTCTTATACCACCCAGCTGGTACTTCCCCCTCCCCTTTCAACCTGCTCTCCTCCAATCACTGCAGCACATCACTCTCCCTGCCTTCCTAACCTAGCCCTCCCTGGCATGGTCTCAGCCCGAACAATACATGCACCTGCTCAAAGACAAACACAACATAAAGTGTCTCTTCAGGGCGAACTCAGTAGTTCCCCAGGATGCTACCCTAACTCTAACCCTAACCTAACGCTAGAAGGTAGCTGGGGTGGAGAAGGTCGAGCAGAAGTGTTTGATGTGGCCTGGTGGTCCTCCTTCCAGGGCATGGTTAGGCTGGTTCTCCTCTACCATTTTGGCTTGGGTTAAAGCGAGTTCCAGAGACCTTAACTGTTCCACACTTTGCTGTATTCTACTACTGCTCTCAATTATATCTTCTATATCTTGTACTTCATTTTACTCCTAAAGGTAACTGTATTCACATTTTTTGTAATTGCTGTTATTTGAAATTGTTCTTATCCATTTATTTTATTGTATGAAATTTACTCTTATAACCAAATATTTAAGTCGTAAGTGCTGTCACACGTAATTATTTACTGTATTTTTTTATTTTTATTTAAAAACAACTGGAAAACTTATTTCTTAAGAGTGTGCAGTAAAAAATAACTGTTTTACAAATTACATTTTTTTCCTTACAATAGGTCCCAACTGTTGAAGAGCCCCTAGCATGTGTGAGGAAGGTGACTGTGTTGATAAAAACTTGCTGATCCCAGGTTTCCTTGGCACTAAGCTCTCAAATGTCTGAGCCTCTGCTTCGAAAGAAAGTGTTGCTTAATTGCTCTGGCAAGCATGTCGCCCAGAAGTTTTGTAAGCAACTTGATGGCAATAATGATCCTATCAATCAAAATTCCCCTGGCAGTATACCAGCTTCATCAAGCTGCTGTGTATAGTTGTCAAGAAAATTTCTTTGATGTAATTACAATTTGTAATTATATTTTGTCATTGGGTATGCAAGGATGGGTGAGACCACAATAAGATCTTACGCACTGTGCAGGAGAGATTTCAGCACCCTGGAAAGGGAGTCCCTAGAACTAAATACCATATTAAGAGTCACATGTATGTCTGTGGACAACACAAATCTAATAGTACAGTAAATGTTCTTTACTGTTCAGAAAGCCTCCTCACTTCCATACATACACTGGTTAGTGAAATGAATGCAGAAGTAATATTGTCAGTATTTACAGTACATAGTGAAAGACAGCAAGACAGTTAATTTCTTTTGATATTTGAATATTGTATAATATTGCACACCAGGTACCAAGAAACCATGTTATTATTTATTTATATATTTATTTATTTATTGGCAGGCGCCTTTGTCCAGGAAGACTTATAATTGTTACAAAATATCACTGTACCAAGTATCACATTATAACATATTACATTACAGACTATCCTAATACAGATAAGAGCAGTTATGAAAGTACAATAAATCAAATGCAAGCAAGAGCAAAATAAAGAATACAGTAAATTATGAGTAAGAACGAGTTTGACTAAGGGCAGTTAAAACTTATAGTAAATATTTGTTTATATGAGCAAAGTCCAAGAGCAGTAAGTATGATAAATGGATGAGAATGATTTCAAATAAGAGCAATTACAAAAAAATGTAAAATCAAATACAAGAAGCTGTCACAATTTGTAATAATTAAAAAAAAAAAGTTTTACATTGTTAATGTGTAATTGTAGTACCTACTTTTAGCAAACAATATGAAACTGCAATGGCAAGCCCTTTTCTAAGTGTTACATTTCAAAATGTGTCATACTAGAATGAATTATTGAAATGACTGTTGCGTAATGAATTAGACCTGACCACGGTTCTGCTGCCATTTTGAATATCTTAATGAGGTAGAGTAAACAAACTACTGTACAGCGCTTCCCTATTGCTTGTATGCGTTAAGTGTCACTGTAGTATTCGATATTTTAAGTATATTTTTCAGTTGTAGATTAGTTTATTTCGTTAAACACACAATCCTCAATATGCTGAAATGACTGAGGCGAAAAATAAAATAAAAAATGTGCATTAAATCACCACAATTAATAAGAAGCGCTTCTGCCCGTTCAGATCAGCTAATGAGATACAACACAGCTAACTTTGAAAAAAAAAGCCTAAATACAATAAGATATGTATAGGATTTACATATATGTGTATGATGGATACATAACATATTCTGCATTTACCTTTTGATAATAATTGAATAAAAATCATAAATACTGATGAACCTGTGGATATAAGTTTTAATATAATCATGTGTGAATGAAGTAGTCTTCTTCTTAGCGTGTGCTGTTCTTGCGCAGCCAAGCAACTGCTGAATCAACAGCTGTGTGTAAAACACGGAGTCCACCTGGGAAACCTGTCAGCAGGCAGTCCTCCACAACGTGAAGCATTGTCTGTTTCTGCCCACATGAGCAGAGTGGGCTGTCTACGAGGCCCCAGTCATAAAGACACGCTGCACACCGACCGTAACCAGTACGATAGCGATTGAGTAAAGAACAATCTTGGCGTGTTAGGTCGAAGCCAGGCGGGCGGTCTGTTGGGTCAGCAATTGGTTGCGAGTGTCACTCTGGAACCACTCCTCTTGCCACTGGGTTGTTGATGACCAATCAGAGTCAGGAAGTGACAGCCAGACTGGACGTCTAGATTCCAGACGCACCTTTGGTGGATGGAGGATAAAGTCATGCAATGGTAGTGCCAGGTTATCCTGGATCTTGTTGACGATTTTGACCACTGCTTCGTTGCATCGAATGTGTGGAGGTGTAATGTTGCTCGTACAGTAGTCACTGGACCGGAGTTGAGAGAAAAGTGCCGGAGATGGTCCGCATTGTAGAGTTCAGCTGAGTGTCAATTTTCTTTGCATGCAAACTACGACACCAGACTGGCGCACAGTACTCAGCTGTTGAGTAGCACAGAGCAAGGGCTGTGGACTGGAGGACTGGCGTTCGTGCTCCCCATGATATGCCGGCCAACATACTCAACAAGTTGTTTCGTGCGCGGACTTTCGCGGATGTCTTTATCAGGTGGCTGTGGACTGGAGGACTGGTGTTTGTGCTCCCCATGATATGCCGGCCAACATACTCAACAAGTTGTTTCTTGCGCAGACTTTCGCGGCTGTCTTTATCAGGTGGTCGTGAAATGTCAGTGAACGATCCAGGGTAACACCGAGGTAAATTGGGCTGTGATCGCACTTAAGCTGTTTACCATCTAGGACTACATTCAGTTCCCATGAAGCACTTGCATTGTGCAGATGAAAAACTGCTGAGACAGTTTTTGTGATGCTTGGTTGGAGTCGCCACTTTTTGCAGTAGTCGGATAAGATTGCCATATCGATGTTGAGACGCTCTTCGAGTTCTTCGAAAGCTTGGGCTTGAGTGGCACAGCAGATGTCGTCCGCATACATGAACTTGCTGGATCTTGTACGAGGAAGGTCCAAGACATACACATTGAAGAGAGTGGGTGCGAGAACAGCTCCTTGTGAGAGACCGTTCTGCTGAATCCGCCACCTGCTCACTTCTTCACCCATGTGTACTCGTATCCTCCGGTCTCGCAGCAGGAACTCCACGGCATCTGGAACCTAAGCTGGCAAGGATTTTGCCAGCTTTAACAAGAGGCCTGTGTGCCAGACAGTGTCGTACGCTGCACTTAAATCCAGGAAAACGACGCCGGTTTTAAACTTCCGCTGGAAGCCATTTTCGATGAAGGTAGCTACAGCCAAGACTTGATCACATGTACTTCTTCCTGCTCTGAAACCTGCTTGTTCAATTGGTAGCTACAGCCAAGACTTGATCACATGTACTTCTTCCTGCTCTGAAACCTGCTTGTTCAATTGGGAGGATCCGCTCAACATTTGGGGTGATGCGTTTAAGGCTCACCCGCTCCAAGACCTTGTAGCATACTGAAAGTAATGATATAGGTCTGTAACTTGCTGCGACGCGAGGGTCCTTACCCGGTTTCAGGATACCGATGACTTTTGAGCATTGCCAAACTCGTGGCATGTGGTGCTCTGACAGGACACGTATTAGAAACCCAGCCAGCAATGATCTTACCCGTGGGGGGATGTTGTCATAGCCCATGGCGGTTCCAGATTTTATTCTGTTCAGAGCTTCTGCCAATTCAGCAGGTGGACTGGATTAACTGTGACATGACCACTATTCCTTCGGTGGAGTTGGCGCCACTCGTCTCTTACACGCCTCTTCCATTGTTTCTCGAGAGGTGCTTTGCCAACCTCTATCAGGTGAGTGGCCACCTGGTTTGCCGTCACTCCTGGTGGCTACATGAAGGAGGTTTCTGAGATGCACTAAGTCAGCGGATCAAGTTCCATGCCTTCCTGCTTTAGTGAGTGAAATCGAGGTTACTTTCATTACATTACTTTCGTTACTTACATTCATTGTCCAGGCACGGAATGTACACCGGTCTTCGGCCTCTTGGAACTGATGAAGTTGCTGCTTTGAAGATTGCTTGACAGAAGCAGTTGTACGCCTCTTCAACCGGAATGATGCGAAGTGGAATCGTTGGAATGCTGCGGTCGGCTATCTCACTAAACTTCACCCAGTCTGCCTTTCTGAAGTTCCAACGAAGCTTGTTTGAGCTGCGGATTGTTGGTAGGTGCAGACCAATATGTATCAATGAAGTAATAATGAAGCTGAAACATAATATTACCATTACTGAAGTTGAATATTTTCCTGAAATCATTGTACTTATGACAACAATATGTTTTCATAAAGTTTACATTTCATACTTATCCAGCAGTCCAGGTTCAATAAGCACTCAGTATTGTTCCTCCTGGGTCATCTGACGTTTGCTTGCGAACTCCAGCCCACGCTTCATACAGGCGTTTATTCAACCTCATACCTGGTGTTACTATGGTACTGAGCATACACACAGTTGATGCCTCATGTACAGGATGGAATAAGGTTTCTCCAACACAACCAGCTGTGAAATACCTTTTGAGTTTAAGTACATACACAGTAAAACAACTTGTGAGCATGTGCATATGCTCATCCAGTAAAACCGTTCTGTTTTTAAGTAAGCCTCTTACAACAACATTTGCAAGTGTAATAAAAAAGTGAGCCTTTAAAACTTCTCTTTACACAAATGAATTCCCACAGCCTCAGTGCTTCAGCTTTGGAACACTACCTGCATGCTTTTCCTTGCTTGTATTCATTAAGAAGCTGGTGGACCAGTTCAACTGGTGTGCTTATTTTAAGGAAATCCACCATGTCTGTCAGGTAGAGGCTTGGCCATAGCTTCATGCCTTCTTCCTCCCTAACCTAACTTTAGAAAGAAAGGACCTGGCAACACGACCCCTCCACCCACACATCTCCTCTTATAATCCTTTAATGCCTGACGCAGCTCATGCTCCTCAATTGCGCTTACAGGAATTTTTTCTTCAGTCATACTCAGTGTAGACCCTACAAATGTACTCATCACATATTTATAATTTCCTAGCTGCAAGTTCATTAAATGTCCCTTCTGTGGATTTCTTTCTCAGAGACAGAAATGCATTTAGTGCAGCAGTTGACCACCTGCTGAATGATTCTAAGGTATTTCCCGAAAGATTAACAAGCATGACAGCTTCAGGATCCAGAGGGACATTTGGATCCAGTCCTGCTGGGTGATCCTCCCTGACTGACTTTCTGTTTGCCTTAGAAATAATACTGTCTACCCAATGGAAATATATACACAACATTACTAATGTATCACCTATATTCATTTTAATTGAAAGATATTTAGCTGTATACAGCACTACAACATATACTTGTACTTAATTATCATTTACATATTCAATTTAATATGTGTGCCTGTCCTGCCCTCTTCAATACTCATTTACAGTATGCAACCGACAAGAGTAAAAGTACAGACCTAAATCACATTAAAAAAACCCTGCCTTAAACAGAGGATCTATATGCAAGAGACTAGACAGGAAAAGGCTAACAGTTTATTTGCATAATTAGACATCTAATTAATCATACACTATACAACTAACGAACAACAATGAATATTCAGTCCCTTACTTTAAGTACATTGAAAATGTATATTGATATATTAGAAACTGTACAAGGGCTTTTATTTTGTATAAGGTTTACAAAAGAATGAATGTGACGATTAATTATGTCACATTAAGAAAGTTCTTCTGATATAAAGAACTAACAAGCAACACATGATATTCATCTAGGACTGTTATCCAATTCACATGGTAAAATATGCAAAGTTTAACTATCATATTTGCCTTGAAACGTAGCCCGCGTACATAATGAATTACAATGCATAAAAACTGTTATTTCACAGTTTTTGGGCCTTAATTAAGTAGATCTACGTTACACGTATTCATAAAGTTAGAAACATATGTGCTAAGAAACATTACTTACGTTAAACAAAACGTCAATGTAGTACAGTCAGGCATATTTTTGGTCTAACATACTGACTCAGTGCTTTGTTTACTTTACCTTGTGCAATTTCTTCGTCATATCTGGCTAACTGGTCATGCGCATATTGGAACAGGTCTATGGCATTCGTTTTTTCTGTCGAGTTGTTCCGTCTCACTGTGGGTATTTTTAAGGAATCAACAGTTTTGCCTATATAAAAATAAATAAATAAAAATCGCCAACAAAAGACGTGACTGCCCAAGTACACAAACAGGAATGTGACTGACTGCCTGGGAAAAGATTAACCAAAACGTTCTACACGATCTTGAGTCATCCATGACACACAGTCAGCTATTTACAAAGAAGCGGGAGCCGTTGCCTGGGAGATGTCAAGTAATAAAGAGGACGGTTAACGTAACATTATTCAGCAGGCTTCATTTGACTTTATGAAGCAAATTTTGTTAATTCAACAGGGTGATGAAAAACCTTTGGCTATGACTTTACACTGCGATTTTTATTTTTATTTATTTTTTCTCCTTTTGGTCCACAGCACTTTTATTTTTCAAATATATATATATATATATATATATATATATATATATATATATATATATATATATATATATATATATATATATATATATATATGTGTGTGTGTGTGTGTGTGTGTGTGTGTGTGTGTGTGTGTGTGTGTGTATATATATGATAGGTATATATCAGATATACATGTTTTTAAGTACAGGTTTTGTATCCAAAACATACATTTTTTTCCCAATGTACACAAAATGGTTTAAATGAAGACTACATAATTTATTTTAGGACGGTGATATAAATTCCAATGATTTTAGAGTTATGACCTTCTCTTACTGTCAAACCTTTATTGCAAATATAACGTTATATATATATATATATATATATATATATATATAATATATATATATTTATTTTTTTTTTATCACAGTAGTTAAGGGTGTGCATAAACCAGAAACGTATTTGGTCTTTGACTTGTTAGAAACTTCTTATCTATTTGTTTTGTTTTATTTACTTTGTCATAGTTTATTTTGTCAATCTGTTTTTGTAAATAATAATTTAAAAGTACTACCTTGCTTTAAAAAAAAAAAAAAAAAAAAAAACGACTTTTCTTTATGGCATTTGTTACATTTCCATCAAGTAGCTTCTAAATAAAAAAGCTTAAAAAAAATCTCCAAATGTTCTATTAATGTTTCCTGCAAGCACTCTTAATGTGTTTTACTTATCTTCTGGTAACACTAGACTATTTTAATGGCATACTTAGGAGGAAGCCACATCTGTATAATACATTAAAACAGCAATTGTGCTGGGGGAAAAAAAAAAAAAGATTTCCCATTAAAACAATGAGAGTACCACATTTCTTTTTTTTTTTTAACTTATTTTTTAAGTTAATTACAGAACCGACTGCTTGTTCTTCACTCACAGTGTTCTTAATTGGTTCCCAGAAGGATACTGAGTTGCTGCAAAAAAGATTGCAAATATGGAAAAGAGACCACTAAATGTGTGAATCAATGGTCAAATCTTGAAATGGAGGAATTGTTAGATGGTGGGGATGCACTGAATCGGTGAGCCTGGAGGCGAGAAAGAGCATCAGCTGCATTATTAGTGATAACAAGTAGCTGGCCGGCATGTAGTTAAAATAATTGATGATTGAAAAGATCCATATGAGACACCTAAGTAAATGCATGACAACAAATCTTGAAGGAGAGCCGGGTTTCAAGAGAATCCAGGTGGTCTGTGAATAAAGAGAAATTAGTTTTGAGAATCATGTCCTTAAAGAAGATCTCTTGCCATCCAGGACAGCTGAAAGGGGGCCAGAGGGAACAGGAACATAATCAGAACCTTGGACAGTGACAGAGCTAAGGCGAAATCTGGGCTTCTGGCTCTGTACAGGGCTGGAGGAACAGATGGCCATCTAGAAAAGTTTTACTGCTTTTAAAGCTCTAAAATTCTCTGATGATTGTCCTGGAAAGTACTAGGTTTGTAGCTAGTTGCTTTGGACAACAAACAAATAGATTATGGTGAGAAATTTGTTAAATTGGCAACACTGCTTGAAGGCCCAGAAAAAAAAAAAAAAATTGATTTCCACGCAGCTTATTATTGCCTTGACACAGGAAAGAAAAGAGATCTCTTCATCGGTGCCCAAACACTGACATTAGAGCAGTTGTGTGCCATTTAAACATTTTCATAACACATTGGTAAATATTTTTTAATTCTTTAAAGTTAATTCTTAAGACAAGGATCTGCCTATAGAAAAAAGTACTGGAGGATTTGCTGTGCAAATAGCAGTTTTATAGTAGTTAAGGAATTCAATACAAATAAGGTACATTGAAAATACGATGTGTTTGAAGTAACGTGCGTCTCCTGTATCAATTGTTATTTGTAACTTTAAGCTCATGCATGTTGGTAGAATCCATTTATCATAAATATTGGCATTATATGTATTTTAAAAAAAGAGTGAAAAGGAAGGGCAGCAAAATTTAATTTGCCTAGGGTGGCAAAAATCCTTACACTCACCCTGGCTGTGTATTATGTAAATTAAGATTCAATGCTTCGCCTAAAGGAATAGGAACTTTGCTTAAAAGACCAACTTTTTGGCAATTCGTTCACAACTGGTACAGTACTTTTATGTAACCTGACAACTCGTCATTATGAAACTGAAATTCAAATGGATTATTAAATCTTTTCAAATGTTACTTATCACGAAAGTGTCTTGAGGCACACTGATTGGTTTATTAATTGGGATATAACAGCCCATTTGTAATTGTATGCACTCTTCATTTTACTGACATGTTAATGAAGAGGTTAATTATATTACATTTGTTTGTGTATCTGAGCTGTGTTTTTATTATAGGCCCTGATGTATCACAATGATAGAAATATTTTCTAAATCTAAATTGACCACCTTAATTATGTAGAGGTGTACTAAACGTCTTGTTGATACTGTCATGCAGGTCCCTGTACAGTGGCGGCATTTGTCCCACTGTGGCCCCATGCAAAGCTTGATCCAGGTCCCTATTCTTACCAGTAATACTACGCTACAATACCACGACTTTGAAACAGGGCAACAACGACATTATTAAATGTATTGCATTTTACTACGTCAATCGCAAACAACCCCCCAAAACACTCCGTTAGAAATGAACATTTTGTGCTTTCGCAGCAACAAAGTCTTCAATTATAGCTGAAGTTTTTTTTTTTTTTTATTCACTTGATGTTCAGGCATGAAAAGCTTCTCTCCCATGACATTACTGTGACAGACACAGTCAAAAGCAGATGCAAGGCAATACTGAGGTTAGGATACAGGTCCAGCACATTTCCCTTGGAGATGGAGATGAGCATCGCAAGAGGCGAGGATGATACATCGGCTGGAAACGTATTTATTTGTATTTGTTTCCAGGTTCATTCAAACACTGTGTGTGAGACACCTATACATGTATTCCACTCAAGTTTGCAGCACTGATGGCACACACAAGCAAACTTTGTTTGTAGTCTGTCAAAATTGGTTAATTTTTAAACGTCTTACCGTTTGTAGCTTAAATCGGGTCATGTGATTACACAGCACATACTGACATGAACCCCTACATGTGTTTTTTTATCGCTTGTGTTGTATAGCTACAAGGAACAGTAAAATGGTTAATAAGTTATTCATTCTGGTGCAGACAAGTTGAATATAAGTTTGTTTTTTATCGTAACTGAGCCACTACAACATGGGCCCCCTTCAGCCTGGGGCCCCATGCAATTGCATGGGTTGCACATGCCTAAAACCGCTACTGCCCCTTTACAGTGTAATATACAACACACAATACATTCCATAAGCACCTGTGGTCGAAGGAAGATATTAAGGTCTTATTGCCATTAACCAAACTTTCGATTTAGTGTTTTAAGTATGGGATAAACAACGATAAGTGTTGAATTGTGGATTATTTTCTTACTGATTCAACACTTTGAATTGTTTATCCCGTACTTAAAACACTAACTTTTATTTAGAGGAGTTGTAGAATGAATCATTCAAAAGATCACAGGGTGATGTTACAGACTGAACAACTGACACATCCAGACAAAGAAGAAGAATTTATCAGTGTAATAAGCTGACTATTTGCCTCTTTAAAATTTTACATTATGAAAAGTTGTTGTGCCGTGTAATTGGTTTAACTTAAGATGGCATTAGGAAAGGGTTAAAAACGTTTTCTATGACCTTCCACAAGGTAAAGGCAAATCTATGAAAAGTTACTGAGAAGGAGAATGATTATGGTATGTAAACACTGTCTGAACTTTGCATTAAAATGCCAGTTTGCAGTGTCAGCCAGCAGCCGCAGACACCAAAATTTGTAATATAAATAAATAACCTTGTGTAAGATTTAAACTCACATACCATAAAAACCACTGTATAGGTCGCACTGGCATAAAATTTTTTTTTACAATTGATTTTTTCAAAAGAAAAATATGCAGGTTTAGCTTTGAAATAACCCTTGTTTGCAGCATTTTATTGCATTAATAATTGTACAGTGTTTTTTCATTGTTTTTCAAAATTTCTAAATAATCAGTTCAAGTAAATTTAAGTGCAATGTCAAAATACATCAAAATATAGATATAATACTATGACTGTATATTCCAGCAGTAACAGTGTAAACCACTGACAAGTGGTACTTGAATGGTTAAAAAGAAATAATTAACAGAGCGTAAAATCAAGTTATACATCCAACATCACATCTGTGTTAAACTATTCTATTTAAGCTTATCAAGTACCCAAACACTGCAAGCCAAATTATTATATTATTATTATTATTATTATTATTATTATTATTATTATTATTATTATTATTATTATTATTATTATTATTAGATTTATTTATTAAACATTTATTTCCAAAATTATACTTAGACAATATAGCTTCAGCTGCATTAGGTTATACAGATGTGTTGTATTAATTCAGTTTTAAAAAGAAATGTATTAAACAGTGCTGCTTGCATCAATTAAAAAAGCAAAGCTAAATAAACAGACATAAATCATCTAATAACCAGTTAACAAAATATCTTAGTGTTGCATACAGTGCAGTACGAGTGCATTAAACTTCCAGCTGTACAATGATACATTAATTTTGTTTTGTTAATCAGAACCATAATCATCCACATACTTTGCAAGTGTACCACTGCGTTGCACTGAAATATTAAGTATGTATTAAAGTCATTCAAAGTACTCCATTCAAGCAAAATGTTTTCTACAGCGGGCAATAAACCCTTTCCTCCCATATTTTCAAACTGGTAAATTACACTTAAGTAAATATATGTAAATTAAACATTAGCTGGCATTATGCAACATTTGTAGTAAATAGCTTTATATTAATACTTTATATTATTTGGAATTGTCTTCACAGCACTTTCATCGTATGAATCGGGTAGAACCTCTCACTTTGATAAGCCAGCTTTTCAAATACTGTAGCCTGTCTTCTACTGTCAGTGTATCAGTGTATAACTGATTTTATTCATATTGATGCTAGAATTGGCCATTACTGTTGTCATCCAGTACGTATACACGTGCAGGTTTAACCAGATGTTGTGTTTCATATTACTACCAAACAAGTGTGATTAATCGATCAATAGAAAATGTCAAGATTAAAACCTATATATATATATATATATATATATATATATATATATATATATATATATATATATATATATATATATGAGACAAATATTCCTTATTCAAAGGAGGTGTTTACATCATACTTACTCAAAGAGGTGTTTACACCATACTTACTAAAAGGAGGTGTTGACATCATACTGTACTCAAAGAGGGGTGTCGACACCATTTTATACTCAAAGGGAGTGTTGACACTATATTCTACTAAAAGGAGGTGTTGACATCATATTATACTCAAAAGTGGTGTTGCAGCATATAAGCTAGAAGAGGATGTAAAAGTATCATGTTATGGGAATGTTTTTCAGAAAGGTTGTATTTTAAGTACATCTTATTTTTTTCGAATGTAATTGTCACAATAAATACATATCAACTGTCATTCTTAAAGCCAGTTAAATGCACATATGATAAGTTGACTTTCTTAGTTTTACCTTTATTTTTTTATTTTTTTTTACAGTATTTCAAAGTTATGACACCATATATTTTTGTTGTTGCAGATTAACAAGGGACACTACCTTGAGCAAGTGCCAAGGGCAGAGATGGTACTACACTGAAGATTAGCACAAGGCCATCATAAGTGCCAAAACTGTTTTCCATTGAATCTCCAAATGACAAAGGGGTTTGAATTAGTGAAGGGAAAGAGTTTTTTTTTTTTTTTAAATTAAAGAGTCATGCAGCTCTTTGTGTGAAATTATAATAACTGTGTGTGTGTGTGTGTGTGTGTGTGTGTGTGTGTGTGTGTGTGTGTGTATATATATATATATATATATATATATATATATATATATATATATATATATACATATATAAAGTAGGCCTAATAGCAGAACAGGAAGTAATAACTGTTTTGATGTCTAAAAAGTGCATTTAGTTTATCTCGCAGACACAATTCACTGAAACGGTGACATATACACATACTGTAATGCCATAAATATTTGCAACAAAAATATTTGGCGAATCACACCCATATTTTGCTCCAGAATTGCTGGCGACCTGTTGCAATATACATAGTATGTATTGTTAGTGTATTTTTTTTCATGCACGAAAAACGCATACTAAAAGGCTTGCAAATATTTATGGCTTTATAGTAACTCAAAATAATGCAAAATTCGGCACAAGGGATTATCAAAATATAGGAGAATAGGGGGTAAAATAATTGGACACTAAACAAAATGATGTTTACTATAGAAAATACTGAGTGGGTACTCATGAAAGAAGGTACATTTTCCAGTGTTTCCAGTTTGAAAATGAAAGAATACACATAAATGTAAAAATGCCAGAATGTGATGCACCATTCAGTATAAGTATTGCAAGGACATTGAGGCTAAGCAAGGTTTGCCATTATAGACTGGCAAATTGCATATTGAAGGTGATTTGTATGGAAATAATTTCATACACCTTACTTTTATTCATTACATAGGTCTCAATATTCCTATAAAAAAAAAAAAACATGTTATAATAAACAAGTATTTTTTATTTCAAATCATGATACCGTATCTTGATACAGATTAAAAAAAAAAAAATCTGTTCGCATTCCATGCTACAATTTAAAGTTTGCATTTATTATTCTTTTTCTGATGTAAAACAATTATCCTTGCTTTTAAGTTTTAGGAAACTGTATGTTTTGCTTTTGCAATGGGAAACGTTGCTCAGGTAAAGGCAACGCTTCCCTATGGTTGGGAAAAGTGCAAGTTATCAATGAAATAGAAAAGGTAACCATGGCAAACAGGAGGTTGCCATAGTAAGGACAAAGTGGTTACCCAGGTAATAGGAATAGAAGCTAGGGGATTAAAACATGTGTAAGTTAATTAATATAGAATGGGTGTGTTTTTTGTTTTTTAGTTGCTTTTTTTCTGGAACAAAGACTGACAAAGAACACTTTAGCATCACAGTGCAATGACTCTTCTTTTGTACTTCACATTTTTGATGTGCAAGTCATTTTGTGAAATATAGAGGGAATAGTATATTCACTTTAATTAAAAAAATTAAGAAAGCAGGTGTGTGGATGATTTGGACACTTGGTCCCTTGTGTCAAATCTCTTGGAACTGCACTTGATTTTTAATGACTGCATTTTGTTGAAACATATAATTTTTGTATAATTGTGTTATAAGTTTAAATGTAAGTCAGTGTGACCCAGCGTAACTGGCTTGGTTGATGTCACCTGTGTAGTGTTGTTGAGTATATCCATTCTGTACTTCTGACTTAATGATTAACTGCCTGACGCTTTATGAATTACTTATTTTTAAATACAAATACCCATGCCTGTTTTATTCCTGTTAAATGTTGTGTTGCTTTTAATATATTACTTGTACGTGTGCACATTGCTGTGTAGGCGACCTGGCCTGTGCTCAATGGAGTAGTCATACCCCTGAAGAACCTCGATCTAGCGGGCAACTTGTCTTTCCGGCCCACAGAAACCGGAGCAGCCACTGTAGGGATGGGTGGTCCGTCTGCAGGTGGAAGCACCGTTTGTATAGGTAGGGGCTGAACTGCTGTACGGCCTGAACTACAGCCAGCACGCTCTCAGCGGGTGATGCAATAGTTCCTGTCGGCCTTGCTGAGAGCGCTGTTGTAGTACACCACCACCTTTTCTCGGTCGAGGCTCTCCTGGCCAGCCCTGCCCTGATCCCCACGCTGTTGGTGTTCATGTCCAAGATGAAGGGTTTCCATGTAAGGCAAAGACCAGTGTCTTGGCGAGGACATCCTGCAGTTCTCTAAAGGCAGCATTGTAAGTGGGGTCCCAGCAGCTCACTAAATATCTTGGTATACCTGAATAGATAATTGTCTCCTCTTTAAAAAATATGCTAAGTATTTTAATGAGCAACAAGTTCAGTGGTGCCCTAAATATGACTAACAGTCCTAACTGACTAGGTGGAGCATTTGTTTTCTAGTTTACCCAATAGGGGTTACTGCAAAGACTGGTACAATATTTAATGTAGTGTTGTCCTTGGCAGTCATTAGCCAGAAATCTATTTTTGAGGGTAAAATGGAGAGAAAATGTCATACCCAGTCATTCCGCATTGGTATTAAGTTGATAATATTTGTGGTATAACAGAACTTGTGGTTGACTGTTCATTCAAATCTCTTGCATATTTCTGAAAACAATTTTTTATTCAAGGTCCAAAATATTTAGTGAGAATTTGAGTGAGAAACTTGGTCTTTCTGAAAGAAGACTCCACCCATCAATCACATACGTTAGTAGTTTAACCAGTTAAATAGGTCTCTCTGCCCACAAACCCCTGTCAATTCTTTGTTTGATTCGCTTACCTGTCACTATGGATTCGACAACTCGATCTGAAAGTCGCATTTTGGCTACTGAGAGCCCAGCCACTCCAGTTCGACCTAGCCATAATAGAACGTCTCTTCAACTCGCTTGCACCAATAAGAAGAGGAAATATCAGTCATGGAAAATTCCTCGGCTTCACAATACCATGTTCTTCAGGAACATTTCTTAGAGCGCTGTTGCTTCCCATGAGGATCTCATCTCCTTGCTAAGTCAAACCGAGGAATCAACCTCCAAGTCTCTAGTCCCGTCTCCAGTTAGCGATGGCTTCACTGTTCAAGCTCCTCAGTCTGGGACAGATTCCCCCGACTGCATCGTCAAGTCCCTCATTCATGCCAGCCCCGTCTCCAACACGGACATCCTCCAAGCCCTGCAAACGATTCAAGCTTCAGTCTCTGGGCTGGATAAACGTCTCTCTTAACTTGAACGCCATCCTGTACCTCTCGGTCCTTCTGCATCAGCTTTCCTCGCCACTCCATCTCAGCTTCCCACTGCGGCACCCTGTTTGAGCCCACTCATTACTGGCCCTTCTTTTAATCTTTCTACAGCAGTAGCCAGCTCTGGTTCTCACAACCTGGCTTCCCTGCTGCCCAGACCAGCCTTAGTCTCCAGCAAACTCCATACTCAAATTCAAGAAAGTAGGGACATAAATCTAGTTCTTTTGCTTATCTGTTCCGTCAAGGTGCTTGATTACAGAGTGTTGGACTATGGAGAAGTATCCATTGTTTTAAAATCCAAAGACCCTTGGTTATTCAAAAAACTTACTTTAGCAGAATTTGCTACAGCATTCAGTCTGTACAGAGACACTTTCTCTGACGCATTTCCCATGCTCCGTCAGGAGTTGGACATGTCTCCGAGATCCGGAGGTTCAGCTTTTTACAAATATCACAAGTCTTTTTCAGCTAAAGCTACTGCTTTAGACAATGAGCTGTTTTGTCGCCACTTCTCTGGCCTGAAAGCTTTTACTTGCATGGTTTGCAGCTCCAGCTTCCACATAACTAGCTTCTGCCCCCTTTCAGCACAGTCATCTTTAAACCAGCAAATACAGTCCCACGTTTCTTTGGAATTTCCAAGCTGTAGTTCCTTCCAACCACAGTTTTCTGATACAGCATACATAAATAAATATTGATTTATATATTTTGTTTAAATATAGCTGATACAGCATAAGTAAATAAATAACATAAATAAACAATAGAAAATGTTTTAGAAGTTCATACCACATACTTAGCAAAGTTTTTCTCTATCTCCATCTGGTTTGCTGACTGCTGCATAATGCAGTTTATATCCTGCCCATCAAGTTGAATTTGTTTGAATTTCAGAAAGTCAGAAAACAGTGACAGTGATGTTTTAATCACCATTTTAGTGTTTGGAACATCTTTCTTTTGTAATATGTTTTGTAATAAATGTTCTGTTAAGTCACAGGAAACTGTGTTTGGCCATTTTCTCTTGTTGTGAGGAGTGAAGATGATAGGTGTTCCTTTGAAAAGGGACTGACAGTGATGTGAACCAATCACATGACAGATGGATTAATGATTGCCCGGTGGTGTAAGGATGTCAGGGCAATAGTTTTTTGCTCCTGTGATGAGCTTTTAACCAATCACAAGCCACAATTTTCAAGCACTGATTCATATATACACTCATAGTCAGGATTCGGTCAATCAAACATTTACAAATTATCAAAGAACAAAATGAAAGGCCATGTCAGCGATATAATCAAATTGCAAAATGTAAAATACCAAACAAGCAAAGAACGAAACAAAAAAGAGACAGCTTCTTCAGTCTGCTGGAGGATCTCTGGAGCGCCTTTACAGTCTAATTGAATTTCAATTGTCGATGGTTTATTCCTAATTTGGACAAAGTACCCAAAGAAACCAAACATTCTCTTCGTACAGCAGCAGAAGCTGATTCTGGGGCTATGCATATGCAAGGCTGCATTATGGTCAAACAAAGAAGTGTTTCTGTGTGCGTAAAGGTGTCCAGTGCAATTCTAAATGCCACAGCAGCAAGCCTTGCAAAAACAAATAGTGATTTGTAGGGTTTTAAATCTAAACTGTGATTTCTTTTTTTAAATGAGCTCTCATTATCCTTTCTTTATGTGTACCAAATTTGATTGAACTGCTTTAAATTTCACCTGACTTATCTAAACAATCAAAACAGTGTTTTAATATGAGACTCAGTAGCCCAGTCCAGCTCTCAGTATGGTTTCATTTTAAAATATTTTCATCTCAAGTATAAACCTTAAGGGTTTCTTACTGTCAAAAAGCAGTCTCTGTCTTTATTCCACAGACCACTGTCTGTCTGGTGCTGATCGAGGTCTGCAAAACCTGTTTTCTAAAAAGCGGTAGTTCACCACTTCCTATGATTCTTGAGAATATTAAGTTTAAGCTTACCTTTCTTAAAAAAACAGTGATTAGACAAATGTAGATTGACATTTGATTTTGTAGTCTAAATACTGTGTATGCAATAGTCTTATAATATAGTTTTCTAAATAACAAGGTGAGAACATTGCAAACGTTATTTCAAGTTTAATGTTCTAAACTGTTTATCATGACCCCTTGCAAATGAGGCCATGACCTCAATGGGTTAACTTTCTGCATAAATACTAAATACATAAATAATGAATCAATGACGTGTATCTTATAAATATAATTGACTGATTTTATGTTCATTCAATAAAAAAAAATAAAAAAAAAATGTATTAAAACGTTTGTATTTCACTTGATGCCCATTTTTAACACCCCACAATTAATTGCTAATTGCAGATTGAGCAGCAGCTTTAAAATCTGTTCGGGAACTCTGCATTTGCTCAAAGGACATTTCGCAATTTGACGATATCGCTTTACTCAAAGACCTTAGAAGCTGTCTCTTCTTTTGTGTTTCATTCTATGCTAGTTTGAAATTTTCCATTTCGCAATTTGATCAAAATAATTTGCTCAAAGACTGAAATAACCTTTCATTCTGTTCTTTGATCATTTGTAAATGCTGAAATCGCGAAATGGTTATTTTTTCAGTAATTGACCGAATCCTGACTGACTGTTATATATAGATTGTGTGTGTGTGTGTGTGTGTGTGTGTGTATGGACCTGTCTTTTACCTTAGTGTGCCATTGTGGCTGGAATGGTACTTTTTTGATGCATTTTTTCCCAGGACAGGGCACCCTGGTTCAGAAAAGTTTGTCTAGTGCTGGTATACACACCCTATATATAATGTTTGTGCAGATTTAAATATCAAGCAGGTTTCAGTTTTGCAACCAATTTGTATACACTTTTAATTTATATATGTATGTCTTTTAGTATCAAATCCACTCCAAATCATATTTGTTCTGTACCATAATTAGCCCCTACAGAATAGTTATTTCTCATAGTTGCTAGGTGACAGCAAAGCCAAGGTCTAAAAGCATACACTGTATAACTTAAAGCAACTGGGAGGTCCTTCTCACAGAATGAAGAGGGGAAAATAGTGAAGACAGGACATGTACAGTGAAGTACTTTTTTTTTTAAATTTATTTATTAACATACTTAAAAACTGACAGCCAAGACTGCAATGCTAAGCAACAAACACTTTTTTTTTTTCTGTTATCAGTACGTCATGTTGTTAAAATACATCTAAACACAATCATCATGGCACTGCACAAGGTCACAATAACATTACAGGAACTGACACAGCTGTTGCACTGAGAAAAAAGGACATGTAACAAGGGAAAGTACATGACATTGCACACTTTTTTTATTAGTGTTTTTTTTTCCTGGGATGCTACTTAAAAAAATAGTATTTACATTTCTCTGGGGTGCAATGTTTAGAATAGTAAAGCAGTGAAAATGTTATTTTATTTTACTCTTTATTTTCCTTCGGTTTTAGGCCCCTTTCTTTAACATTAACCATTATATGTACAGCCATCATGATCTAAATGCATCTTTCCGACATTCCATGAACTACCTAGAAACATAATTTAAATCCACAAAAATGAACTGTATCTGCTTGTTTCAGTTTAAGATAATCTGCAGAATGTTCTCTATCATTTCTACACAGTACACTGATTTACCAATTATAGTCATTTAGAAACCAGTCCATTTCGGTGAGGTAATGCAAGAGCTAGACACCAATGTAGAGTGAAGTTACATCACGCTCAAAGTGCACATGACAGAAAACACTTACATGATATTACTTGACTATAAGCAAACAATACAGTAATACACAATTCAGTCACTTTGACAGGAAAAAGCAGCAGAACTGCACAATCGACAGTTCTTTTGTAATAAGCAAGAACTTTAAAGCCTGAACTTGGACTTTCCATGCCTCTGTCTGGGACTGACAGGTACAAATAAAAGACTAGTTAAGTAGACAAACATTACTGCTTACATCACAGTATATGATGAAGACATGATTAGTTATGGATGAATGACATGTTTTGGGGTTTTTTTTTTTAAGAAAAGCTATAAATGTAAAGTAAAAAAAATGAACTGTACAGGACCATAAAACAAGAGGTAGTCATAGGAATATGAAATAACCAAGACTACTAAAGCAACTCAGAAGTGTATCAGCAAACATTGTGTTGAATATGGATTAAGACAGTACAGTAAGTTATCCTACTGAGATAATACGTAATGCATGTGAGTTGTGTTTTTTTTTTTCTGTTTATTACCCTACCAACTGCATCGTTACTTCAATACTGAATGGTTTTTTGAAGGTCTGCAATAAACTGTACGTACCATGATCCTAACCACAAATATTTTTAATACATAAAATGAATACTGTCACTTGAAATTGGTTAGCTATAGTTAGATCATCAAGCCCTTACTATCCCAAGCATTTTTTTTTTTTAACAGAAAAGGTGCTAAAAAGTTTTGAAATTAGTGTAAGCATACAAAATTCACCTTAAAATGTTTGACACAAATACACAGTATATACTTTTACACAAATAATTCATTGACCATTAATTTGTATAACAATTACAAATTATGAATTTTAAAGTGCAATTGTATATATATATATATATATATATATATATATATATATATATTATATATGTTACACACACACACACACACACACACACACACACTCTAAAATCACAATATGGAAACATTGTCACAATTATGAAGAAAAACTACAGTACACAATTGGCACTTCTGCAAATACACATTATTAAGTCAAATTAGACTTTGCAATGACATTTTCTTTCCAGTCTTTGTAACAAAATAACTGAGGAAAATGAAATGTTAACACAGCAAAGAAAACAGGTTTCCATTTAATCTACAATACTCTTAGTTTTGAGGAGAAAATGTAAGCATAACCCTCTCACCCTAACTGGCTGGCAAATAGCCTTTCAGGTACAGTCACATAATCTAGGAAATAGCTTTGCAGCTCTCTACAAAGGTATCAGTTTATGTGCACAGGTAAAAGAACAATTATTTTTAAAATAAGGCGGAGTGTATAGGGAAGGGTTGTAACTAATGGAAAGTTCATCTAATGGCAAACCCCGGACAGGAAGACCCAAAAAGCTGTCTAAAAGGATGAGCAATACTTGAAGATAATAACCTTAAGGAACAACCGAACTGGCAGAAGGCACAGGTGTCATTGTCCACCCATCAAGGCCAAAGCACCTTTGACCATTGTGCCATAGTCCAATTTCTGTGTTCTTGTGAATATTTTAGCCTTTTAGTCTTGTTCCCCTTTCTTATCAAAGGTATTCTTACTGCAGCACATCCTATTAAGTCCTAATTTCAAGAGTGACTACTGTTGATTTGATGGACAACGTCACCTGTGTCTTCTGCCAGTTCTTTTGTCAATTCAACGTGTGTCCTTTTTCTATTCCTTAAGGATAGTATTTTCAAGTATTGCTCATCCTTGTTACACAACTTTTTTGGGTCTTTCAGTCCTGCATTTGTCAATTACAGATAATGTTTCTCTGTACTTGCTGATCCTTTGGATACCACACCTTGAAAATAGAGTGATGCAATCTATTTCACTCAATGTTTTTCCTTCTTTATGCTAGTCAAGGTTGTTATAACAGTAGAAAACACTAGTGGAGGCTTTGAGTACATTGTTGAAGCTCACAATGCATCAGAGTAGAAAAATGCAACAGTCTAAGACTTTTGCACAGCAGTGTATATATCCATTGTGTAGGCGCCCATCACATATCTGCCCTAACCGTTTATCTGAGAGTTGACAGGTTGAGTTTGTGAGTGAGAGGAGAGGAATGAGAGCTACTGTTCACTAAAAGTTAAATGAATAATAAATACAGCAGTTACCTACTGCTTTGAACCGTAACTGTCTGTCTCATTATATCCTGGAAACCCTATATATATGTTTAGTAAATAACACTCTTGGTCACAAAACTGACACCGGTTCACTATATCTTAATTCAAATTTGGGTTGATCTCATTTTGATTTGTCACAGCTTCAAGATAACTTTTCATGACACAAATCAGAGGATATCTTTGCCATCTTTGTAATCAAATCACCATTTATGGTATGCTAATAATTAAATGAACAGAGGAAGTCAACATGGGGTTTTGTCCTGTTGCAATAACATTCAGGATACTAGCTGATGTCATGAATGTCTTGCTGGCACTTAAATAATTCAAACTGTGTTCTTGTGTTTAGGAGTCTCTATGATAAGCATGTTCTTCTCACCCCATCAGTTGTTGAAGACTTAAAAACAACTGAATCAAGCCTTTCATTTTCTTGTTTGAGATCACCCCAGTGTTTAGAATGCTGCATTTTATATAGTAATGAAAATGTTTTGCTGGAAATATCCTAAAAGTCTTTTCTTCTATAGGCTTTGACATTAAGCAGAAAACAAAAAACCTCCATGAATGTTGTCACACATTGGTACAGTTAGTGGAAGGGGGGGTTTCCACCTTATTTCTTATTTCTTTGACATTATTTAGAGGAGAGGTACTGCTGATCTGGCACTTAAACACTTGTTTATAAGCCTTTCTGAAATTCTCGGACAGGAATGCATATATAATAGGATTGACAGAGGAATTACTATAGGCGAGGCAGTGTGCTGCTATTCTCAACACAAACGAGGCTTGATTGAGAGGAAATGAGCCAAACTCTACCCAAAGATAGACCACATGATGTGGCAGCCAAGAGATGCAGAAAACTACGACCACCACCAGTACAGTTTGAGCAGTCTGTAAAGAAAAATAATATGATAAAGCTTATTGAACCATTACATTCCTGGTTATGACATACTGAAATCTGCAGTGTCCCACAAACATGTTCAGTTTTACATTGTAATATAATGCCTTGCTTTCTATTTATTCAATCTGATATTCAACATAGTGTGGACCCCCTTCCCTTTCAACATGTTTAACAAAATAATGGAGATCAATAAGAATAATTTTTCTGTTTTGCAACAATATGTGATAATGGAAAATCTTCAAGCTCTTTTATAGCCTCAGAAGCAAATTAAAAAGGGGGTCACTTAATGGTGACAAATGTTTCCCAACTGTTTAATGACTGATAACATTTAACACTTGCTGATATTGTAATCATTAGCCACTACAACAAACACCTTTAACGTGTTTTAAAACCAAGGGAGACTACTCATCATAATCAAACAATACATATTCACTCAAGGCCAATGGTCCTGTTCGTTGCATATTATATTTTCTTTAAAATAAACCAGTAATAGTAAACAAAGTGGAAGAAACATGGGATGCTAACAATAAACACTTAGTTTGTAAATACAACTATTTTGTCATGAGATGCAAGAGCGACGTGGTGTGTAAAGGCTCTGAAAGATCTTTAAAATGGAAAACATCTTCTAAGCACACAAGCATCTAAGTAGCTGTTGAATGTTGTAAGACAGCCGCATTTTCTCAGTTGGTAGTTCTGCAAATAGTTTTAATTATGTTGAAGGTGTCTTTTATTAGGAAACCTGTTGGTTCTCACAGCAAAATAAAATAAATAAAAAATAGTGAAACTCTGCTTAGATTTTAATATACAAAAAAAAGCTATAATATTGATTTTTGCTTTAAATGTAGGAGTGAAACAAAATGTATTTTCATTATTCATTGGCAACTTGAATCTAGATAAGCTTTTGTTTTACATACTGCTCTGCACTGAAGCTTTTCTATTAAGATACACATTTGAGCTTACAGTTGATAATTTGCCCTTCCATTAAATAATTCTAAATAAAATGTACTGTAACAAGGATTACTGTTGTGTTGATTCAATTGTATTCTATAAAAGACAAGTATTACCATTTTAAATCCATAATGCATTTTATTTCCTTGAATTGTATTGTGTATTTTTTTAAAACAAAAATTGTAAAAGCACTACTGTACCATACTATTTACCTGTATTTACACTGTACACCTATAAATTACAGTTTGCAGAAGTCATGTAAAATAATGTACATTGCTAATGACAGTACCAAGCACTGTAACTGGTTTTCTTAATTTAAGTGTGACAATAATGAAGCAGAAGTAAGTTGTTTTTACTTGTATTCAAATATAAATACAATCTATGAGATAACACTTTGGTACAGTGAAAAAAATATAAATTTTGGACAGATAAAAACATTGGTTTGGTTTTAAACAGTAAAAGGGACAGGTACGCTATTTGCGTACCTTTGTAATATGATAATAACTTTGTTTACCTGCTTTTTTTGAAGGGTTTATAACAAACTTGTCTGTGGCCTGAATTGAGCAGCATTCGATTTTTAATTGAGGCGGGGCTGTGATAAGATGTCACATTTAATGTAAGTTAAAATAAAATAAACTTATTGATAACCATACAGCAAAGCAAAATAGCATAGCACGGTCATTAGAAAACATAACAGACAGTCTGTTATAATGATTCAGTTCAATGGAGTGGTGAGTGGTATGTACTGTGTACTTAGCACATATGATTTAGGGGTGTACGAATATGCGAGTAATCAAGTATTCTAAATAAAATTACTACTCAAACGCTTTGATCAACTTTCGAATCATTTCTAAAACAAATGGAAAAATGTGCAAACTTGGCATGGTATTTTTGAGAGAGGAGGAAATTAAAAGTGAACAGCCACTACAATTGTCACCTCTCTGATAACATCATGTAACAATTATTTATTTTTTATTTTTTTGTTCCTGGGTAGTAAGTGTTATTTCCTAATTGCTTATGCCTCAAAAGTATAGAAAATGGCTATTATTCCCCACAAACTTTGCTTTTGTGACCAGGACAGTGATATTTCAAAATATCACTATTTCCAATGGGAAAACGGGCAAATGTGTGTCTTTTCGTTCACATAAAGTCAGAAAAAAACAACATATGAATCCAAATTAACACGTATTTATACTAAAGTAATACAAAAATGACTACAAAAGATTTAGAAGTGAGTAGTTTTTCGAGATTTACGATTATACTGTATTTACTGTATAAAAAAATAAAATAAAAGTGTTTTTTTTTTTTGTTTGTTTTGTTAAAAAGTTAACTTGAAATTGGCTTTTGACTGCAAACTACCCGAGCGATGTTAAGCCTTTGTTGTTTGAGTTCTGCTGTTATTGGCCTCTTACTGATATCAGTTTGGTTCTGGAATCAGACTTTTTTAAAAATGATTATTATATTCTGGAATCAGCAAGTATGGGTACAGTACATCTCTTTTTTATTATGTACTGTATTATAGCATATATGTTAGTGAGGAGACATTTTGTTGAGTGTTCGTTTTGTGTATTTTATATGAGTAGTCAAAGGGTGTTAAAAATGCAGTTGAAAGTTTTATAAAGTCCTTTTTATAAAGTTCTGCGTGTTATAGCTAAAACCCCTCTGCTGTGTATTCTTATTTCTCACTTCTAGTTTATATCATTGTTAACATTAAATACATGAGATGTCTTAAAAGTTTCTCCGCTGTTACTGTTGATCTCTTTATCTGAGTCCCTATGTGTGGTTGCTTTTAATACGTTCTAAGGACCTGTCAGTGTTGAGTAATTAGAGGTTGAGTATCCGGGTATTCTAAATTATTATTCTTCGTATATTCGAATATCTTATTATTCGAAATTCCCACAGGTACAGTTCACCTCAAATGTGTCTTTTTGACTTTTTGATATCCCTTCTGCATACAAGTGATCCTTAACTGTAACTTTTCCCTTTATTCCAACTTGGATGTTTTTGTATATGTGAAAAGTTGATCAGATATACAGTTTTACAGTCAACAGTCATATATCCTGACTGCATACATCACCATGATATGGAACAGACTCAAGTAGAGAGCACATCCGTTCAGATACAGTAGCTGTCACTAGGTTAACCATCACCTTAACTTGCATTACTGGGCAAATAACTGAATATAGACTGCATATTACCAATTGGAGACTAGTTGTTTCTTTTGTTGTTTTTTTTTTTTTTTTCACAGAAAAATAAATATGATGGCACAATAAAGAAACTGTATGAAACGCTTTGTGACAAGTAACAAATGTATTCCAGTGGCAAAAATAGCAAAAAAAAAAAAAAAAAAAAAACCTTTCACACTCTATAAGCATACTTGCTCCATTCAAGCAACACAAGGAGAGCTATGTATCACTGGCAGGCTAATAAGCACATTCCAGTTGTTTGCAGTCAGTGTAAATATCTGCTGCAGACTATCCCTATAAATTGTTATATTTATGGGATTTTTTTGTTTGTTTGTTTGTTTGTTTGTTTTTTAACTACAGGAGAGCTTGAAGATATTCATAACCTCTTACTGCTGCAAGTAGAAGTTGGAGCATGATCAGTCAGCTAAAAGAAAGATCGTGTCAGGCAGATAACGGTATATCTATAAAGACAGAGGGTTTAACTATAAAAGAAGATGTTATGTATTATAACAGCACTAAGCTGAATATGATTGTGGAACACTACTTGTTAAATGTCAAAGTCTGTGCTTTGCACCGTATTAACATTAAAATGTGTAACATAGGAAACATACATTACCTCATCTATACAATAATAATAATAATAATAATAATAATAATAATAATAATAATAAATAATAATAATAATAATAATAATAATAACATTCTGATATCACATTTAAAAAAAAAAAACATAGTTTATCTGGTATAATGTATAGTAAATATTTATATTTAGGTTTTAATATCCTTTGCTCTATATACAGTAAATGAAAGACAATACTCCTTTCAATCTTGATTTTTTTCAGGAACATATCAAATCCCTATGGATTAATGCCATTTTGTCACCTTAAACTATGTTTTTATGTAAATCATTTCCACACAAACCCACATTACTGTTTGTAGGTCTTATTTATGTATACAATAATAATAATAATAATAATAATAAATAATAATAATAATAATAATAATAATAATAATAATAATAACGAAAATTCAATAAGGGATGTGTTAATACAAAAAATAACATGTTTACCTTCTTTTTGGACTCCTCTGATTTCTTAGACATGTTTCTTAACTTTTTGTGCAAGTGATTTAAAACCTATAAGAATGGTAAAAATGAATTTATTTGGCAGTGGTCACACACATACACACACACACACACACACACACACACACACACACACACACACACACACAAGATAATATATGTCATAATAAAATCTTAATTATAGTAAACCGAAGCAACATATTTAATTTTACCCAGTAACAGCTGTCATTTTAACTTGAAAACATTAACAGCAGCCTATTGGAAACACTAACTATAAGTTGATTAATACATTAAATAATACATAATCAAAGTAGGCCTCGGTATAACCTTTTAGGTGCTCAGTGACACCGAAGAATCTCTGAGAGCATATAATTTAGGTCCAGATCAGTCAGACAAAACAGATAACACCGTGTAACAATTTTTTTTTTTTTTTGGTTCCTGGGTAGTAAGTGTTGTTTCCTAATTGCTTATGCCTCAAAAGTACAGAAAATGGCTATTATTCCCCACAAACTTTGCTTTTGTGACCAGGACAGTGATATTTTTAAATTTACCTATTTTCCAGAACATTCCAGATAGATTCAGAGCTGAGTAAACTTGGAGAAACTTCTAGAACTTTCTAGAACTTTCCATTAATATAAATAGTAGTATAAATACAGGGGCCTTAAGCCTACCGGTTCAGTTTAGTTCCAGCTGCCTAAGTGGATACATATCTGCATTTTTCTGAGATGGCATCAAGAGGCTGCAATGGTGGCATTCCTGATGGGTCTCCAAGGCGGTTTTACCAAGTTTCCCTGCTATCTTTGCCTTTGGGACAGCAGGGACACCAAGGCGCACTACCACAGGCGGGACTGGCCACAGTGGACCGAGTTCTCTGTGGGGAGGAACAACGTCAAGTGGGAGCCACTGGTGGACCCCCGGAAGGTGCTGATGCCACCACTGCACATCAAATTGGGCCTTATGAAACAATTTGTCAGAGCTCTAGATAAGGAGTCGGCAGCCTTCAAGTACCTTCAAGACTTCTTCCCTAAGCTGTCTGAGGCAAAGGTCAAAGCCGGTGTCTTCACCGGACCACAGATAAAGAAGATCCTGGAGTGCAATGAATTCCCCAAGAAGCTCACTAGTAAGGAGAAAGCGGCTTGGAACAGCTTTGCTGCAGTGGTTCGGGGCTTCCTGGGCAATCATAAGGCCGAAAAATATGTGGAGCTGGTTGAGACTCTGGTGAAGAACTACGGCACAATGGGCTGTAGGATGTCCCTCAAAGACCATATCCCTGATGCTCATCTTGATAAATTCAAGGAGAACATGGGAGCGTACTCGGAGGAGCAAGGCGAGCGCTTCCACCAGAATATACTGGACTTTGAACGCCGCTACCAAGGACAGTATAACGAGAACATGATGGGAGACTACATTTGGGGGCTGACTCGTGAAAGTGATTTACAGTATAATCGTAAATCTCGCAAAACTACTCACTTCTAAATCTTTTGTAGTAATTTTTGTATTACTTTAGTATAAATACATGTTAATTTGGATTCATATGCTGTTTTTTTCTGACTTTATGTGAACGAAAAGACACACATTTGCCCGTTTTCCCATTGGAAATAGGTAAACTTCAAAATATCACTGTCCTGGTCACAAAAGCAAAGTCTGTGGGGAATACTAGCCATTTTCTATACTTTTGAGGCATAAGCAATTAGGAAATAACACTTACTACCCAGGAACAAAAATTGTGTTACATAGTGTAATTTATATTTATATTAGACATGTTTTATGATATTTTAATTCAGTTTACAAAAAAAAAAAAAAAAAACACAAATTAAACTGGATAATTTATGCGTAATTGATTTTTTGTATAGAACTGCAAGCCATTAACTAACACTGTTTTTGTTACAACCAAATGCATGTAAGAATCACAACAAAACAAGCACTGGTATCTGTAGTGGCTGCAATGGTAAATATGTATTCATATTTGGTAATGTATGCTAAGTAAACGAGCGCAAATAAACAACACATAACCGACTTACCTTAGCATAACAGAAAGAGATCAAAACCAGCGGCAGCACATAGCCAAACACAAATGTGCACACCACATAGATTTTTTTGCTCTTCAAGTCCGGCCAGACGTCCCAACAATATGTGCTGTTTCCTCCTCTTTTTACGATGCTCTGGTGGTAAGCCACTGGCGCAGCCATGGCAAGCGACATGATCCAAATTGCAATCACCCCAATTAAAGCATGCCGTGCCACCCTAATAGAAGATGCCTTTCTGGAGTGCACAATAGCGATGTAGCGGTCCACAGACATGGCAGAGAGTGTGAAAATACTGACCAACATGGATACTGTAAAGAAGTAGTGGATGAACTTGCAGATGAACGCTCCTAACACCCATGTTGGCAGCATGTAGACTGTGGATTGGAAAGGGATGCAAAACAGAAGGTAAGAGAGATCGGCGATGCTGAGGTTCAGGATAAAAATGTTAGTGGTACTGCGAGGTTTACCGGGGTTGTTTCTAGCTAGGACCGTTATGACCATTGAGTTACCAACGGCTCCCAGAGTAAAAATGAGTCCGAATATCAGAAGTGTAATAAAGTTATCAGTGCCGATTCCGAACAAAGGTTTATGGGTAACATCTGTTCTGTTTAAATCTTGAAGTCCTTCACTTTGGTTATTTGTAGCCTGTTCCATTACTTCAGATATTGGAAACAAAGATCAGTCCTTGAAATGTTAATCTTTCTAAATTAATTTAGATAACAACCAGGTCTTATTGTTTTTCTTTATGTTCTGACTATCATAATTATCATGGTTAATACTTTATATGCCACATGTTCATGTAAAAAACTATAACAATATATATATATATATATATATATATATATATATATATTTAAACATGTTTCTCTTTACTTGATGGGTCTGAGATAGCCATTCTGCTTATTTGCAACAGACTAAAACCGAATGGATTATGATAATTGCATAGCTTTTTAGCGCCGCTCGAAAAAATACATATATATATGCACCATTTTGCACATCTTACTATTTCGTTATTTTCTTTTGTATCAGAATTCAATCACTTATCTTCTTTTCCCTCTGATTCGTGCCGCGATGGTCTGTTACCTTTAGTCATTGCATGCGCCTTTTTTTTTTTTTTTTTTTTTTTGCTCTCCCAAGTCAGTCAGTTTTAATGAACTTCACCTGATGCTTCGCTCCCTTTAGTCTGCTCCAGTTTGAGTTTCTCTCTATTCTGCTACTCTTCTAACAATACTATTGGGCGTAGGCTGTGTCGCTGACGTCACCTGTCAAACCAACCACTTTAGACCTACCCACAGCAACTGCGTGACGTTTTTTCTTAGATTGAGCAGCTTCTAAGAGATGATGTGTTGTAATTTTTTTTATGTAGTCATTTAGCTCAGTTTTCTACACAGATACATGAAAAATATTTACGGTTTCTGAATATTCAAAATGACAATATCATAGAGTAGTAGTTCAAAATCAGATAGGATTATTTGAATAAACAAGAAGGTAAGCAGTCACATTCATATTATTTATTAAACATTCCGGTTCATCATAATGCAAATGATAGATTGCTGGCTCTGTTTTTTTCGTTTGTTTGTTTGTTTGTTTGTTTTTTTTTTTTTTTTTTTTTTTTTTTTCCTCATACAAAAACTAGGTTTAAGATGTTAATTTAATGCTTGTTGGACATGGGATAAATGGTCCATATGAATTGTAAAAAGACCAGCTGAAATAACTACTGAATTCGTTTGCAGATTATCTGAATTCTAAGATAACTGATCCATTTAGGATATTCTGAACTTTCTTAGATAACTATTTCAAAATTCACAGGAGGATTATATAATTATGCAACTCACCAGCAACAAAGGCACAGTACACATGATAAGGTGTGTAGATGCATGACAAAATAAAGCTTTCAAGAGTGCAAAGTATTTAGCTTTTCTTAATCTTTGTATCTTTCCCATTGTTTACTCTATGCCATTTGAAGGATTATACTGTTTATTGTTTGATGCAGTATTTTGGAGTTGTGCTTGTAGTGGTAGTGGTAGGCAAACCACCCTTAAAACTGCATAATTGATAGCCTCTCAAAACCTATAATATTGTAGCGTGCATGAGGGTAGGGGTCGGGGCTGCTAGGTGACACAATCTAAACATGAAGACATAAGCCAGACATCTGCTCCTGCAAGGGAGCCCAGCTCTTTCGTACAGCAGTAGCGGCGCTATGCTTCAAAGTGGGAGGTCCCAGGTTCGCCACAATATAAAAAAACTATAATAACGTACTTGTCCAAACAGCTCTGCCCAAACACATTTGGTACATCCATCAAATTTTCCAATAATATGAATTATACGCATTTTAAGTGGGATAATGTATCTTCCTGCCTACATGCTAACACATCCGTGGGCTTATGATCTAAACCAGGGGTTTTCAACCTTTTTTTGAATGTGTAGCCCTTCTGTACGGAGGTTTCAGCTCAAGTACCTCTTTACAATTTCCACTCACTGAATGGTACCACAGTTGCAATAAAAGGCAGATTAATCTGATTAAAACATTTCTTTTTTTCCCCCATTTATTTAATATGTAATTTATGTCACAACAGTTTGGGACTGACAAACTGCTGGTTTAGGACAGAATACTAAACACTAGGCTTAATTCTTAAAATATTTAATTACACATCTTTAGATGCACAAAATTAAGACAGTGTTTGGGAGTTTTTGGAAGCACTCGTATTCGCTTTCTATTTGATAAAATTATAAATAAACCCAAATAGGCTGAAATGTAAATGTTTATCATTTACTTCCCATCTCAACATAATTATGTGTGCTATTTAAAATGTTTACAACATCAAAAACATTAACCTCAAGATAAAACTATAATCACTAACAAGGATTAAACTTTTATATTAAAGCAAACATAAAAATCATCCAAAGGGATTCAGTATAACTTTCTGTCAATTCTGTAGACTCATTTGTGTTTTATTACTTCGTTTTTTTCTTTGGCAAGTAAGAAATGTATCCATTTCAAACCCCGAAAACAAGTTCAACCTCTATTTCTGTTAGTAAAATACAGCTGTGCCTTATAAATAAAACAAAAAACGTCAAAGTATGACAATTGTGATTAGTTTTTATGTTTACCGGAGCATGTATGCTTTTAAAAAATGCATAAAGATTGTGCTTCACTGATTAGTATCTAATTACATGACAAGTTGAAAACAGCAAAGTTCGTGAGCAGCACAGAGCGCTCTCTATAGGCAAAATCACCAGACTCCTGCTTCACCCACCCTATATCAGAGTGGAAATCTACTCAATCACACATGCAGGTGGAAAGTATGTAAGGGATAGATTCTGTGTTTCCCTTTCAAGTACGAAATGTAACCATTACCGAATGCGTATTAACCTCTTTAAGACCCGAAACCTGAATAAATACATCAAAGCTGCTCGCAGAGCCTATGACGCAGTTATGGCCCGCCCCCGAGGGCATAAAATGACAGCATTCCACCATTTTTCATTTCAAGAACTGACCTGACAATTTGTGCACTACAATCTGTTTTTTTTATTACGTCCTGCTGTGACTGCTGCTATAGGTGGTATTCAGAAATGGCCAGCGGCTCTTTGCCTTGGAGGCCATAATAAGTTCCGCCACCTGCCACAATTTGCTGTTCTATCATGTTACTGATAATAATACACACATACACACACACACACACACACACACACACACACACACACACACACACATTACAGGAATAGCAAAATTGTTGAAACTGTATTGAGGTAATGTATTGCCGTTTGGATAGGGTACACGTAAATAGTAGCCTAGTCTGTTGAAAGGCTTAATATGTGAATCTGTGTAGCATAGCGGTTATGTAGTTGGAGTGAAAGTAAGACTAGTAAGGGTTTAAAAGTCCAACTTCCATTGCCTCAGTTTCATTAACATATAAGCTCATTGAATTATTATCTCTAAATTATTATCCAATTAGTACATCTTCCAAAACCAATTTTAATTAGTGTACACAGTTTCAGTTATGTGATAACATTAATGTTCAATTAAAAGTCATCTAATTAACTGGCTTGCTTTTTTACATCATAAAATCATTTACATTCATACCACCCTGCCCCATAAGTATAAGCAAAGAACACTTTCTTGACGTGATTCTTATGTATTGGGGTTGTGACTTAAAATATTAAATTAGTATGGACATATAATATACTGGGTATGACTCAACATTTTAATTAACACTTTTTTTAAAAAGGGTTCTTTATCTACACAGTATATAGCACCCTATGGTCCTTTGGACTTTCTCTGAACTTTTATTTTATAACCAGTCATACATACGGAAACAAAATAACAAACAGATACTGGGATTCAGTTTAAACCTAATAATAAAAATAATTAGAACCATTAAAGAACTTTAACCTCCAAATGCCATCGCTTTTGTATACCCCTCCCTACAGTTTTATGATGGTTGCAAGCATTCTGAATGGTTCCAAGTAATATTTATTTTTCTGTATACTATACCACGATGCAGGTCGAATCAACATAGAACTCACTTTATTTCTTAATAAAAAAAAATATATAAAACACATGCTTGCAAACAAGATTTTTAGCACCAGAGAAAACTCATTTGTGTCATTTGTTATGTGTCAGAATATGAAGCATATAGTTACTGTATGTACCCTATGGTTCTGTTTAGGGCAAAACATGAAACACAATCAGTTTAGCAGGATAAACCAGAGATTTACTGGAGGTTTTGCATGATTATCGGTTTAAATTGGAGCATTTTTCTTTCTAGGGATAACATATTTTCAAAAATAAATTAGGGTTTCAATTATGTGCCAAGCAAGTTTAAAGCAAAAGATTTCATCCAGCATGCATAATCAAGTCCTTTCTCATTTGCCCAAGCTGTGGGAGAGATCCACAACTGACAATTGGCATCTTAAAAAAGGTGTTGCATGATAAAGAGAAGTGCAGTATTTGGCTGTGACGTTTACCCCAGATTTCACTGCACCCCACCATGAAATCAAATCTGAACAACATAGATCCCATTCACACTTGCGATTTCAGGCAGTCCAGGGCCACCTCAGGGCTGCTTTTTCTCATATGTGAATGCTCCAAAAAAGAAAAGGCAGTCTAGGGCCAGTCTAGATTTAGGTCATCGTTTCAACGTAGCCCAGGGCCTGCAATCCCAGGACCGCTTTTCGTATCACATGACCAATTTGATTATGTAGCTCAGTAGCAGGGATCATAGGAATCAGTTTGCTGCGGACTAACAAGGAAAAATGTGGATTTTCTATGATAACACGGAAAAACAAGGATTTTCTATGATGTCAGAGATTATTCAGTTTTACATTTGGGGAGGGGCAAAAGACATGCAAGGCTTTTTTTGTTTGTTTGATAATAAACAAATCAATACAAGTACTATACATAAACATTAACACGGGTAACTCTGCTTTAAATTTAAACATACCTGTCTAATAAAACTGCTTCAGTGTAGTGTTATTTTTAGGTATGCGGGTACAAAGTGGTATGCAGTGCTAAGAAAGCAGGGAAATGCCCATTCAAATCTAGTACGTTATGTTGTTTTCAGTCTTTTACATCTTTTTAAATTTAATTCATCATATTTTTCTACCATTAAGAAAATATTATGCAAATATTTATCATATGCACTACATTGGGTCTTGTACATTTTTTTTACCTCTGCAACTGACGTGGACTTCTCATTTCATCTTGTTCGTCATGTATTGTATTTTTTTTTTGGGGGGGGGGGGGGGGGGGATTTATTGATTGTAGTACGAACATACCAGTATGTTCACTGCTCTCTGGTCTCTGGGGAGTATGAACGTACCGGTAGTTCTGCAACTTTAAACTTGAATTACTGAGCCTACAAAACCCCTGATCACATACTATTGTAACAGTAGGTTTCTGTAACACCTTTTATTGGTCTCTTGCGCCCTCTGCTAGATATTGACTGAATTACATACAATAACCCATCACAAAAATGTCAGCGATGTCTGTTAACTGGCAAAAATTGCTCAGTGAGAAAGAAGTATTAAAAATAATATTGAATTCAGATTCTGATTTAAATTCAAATATTCTTCCACTGAATCGGATGTCAGCCTGTGTGTCAGTGAAGACATAAGTGAATATTTACGATCAACATCAAGTGACAGCCGAGGCGGTGCCAAGCTCTGTGTGTTGCTCCATGCTTCAAGGCGTATCATACGCTGAAGCATTATACACTCTCACTCCCTCTGCCCCCACAACCTGTTTATCCAGATCTCTCTCTCTCTCTCTCTCTCTCTCTCTCTCTCTCTCTCTCTCTCTCTCTCTCTCTCTCTCTCTCTCTCTCTCTCAGCCTTTTTGTTAGGACACGTTGTTGTGGTTGTTCCAACCTGTTGTTTATTGTCTACCTGCTATTTTTTAGTTAAAACCTTTCCCTGACAAAATAAAACATTATATTTATAAGTTTTGGTACATGTATCAGATGGTGACGGTGTACCATTTTATAACACTACATCGGTATTCAAGTTCAGTGCTGAATGGCTTAAGTTTACTTCAGTCAGTATCCAGAGCGAAAACAATTACAATCACTCCTAAAGATCGGAAGAACGAGTTTGCAAAGGACATATTTCACGTCGATGGTAACCCTGTTTCCCTGAAAGAGAAGATGACCACCAGCCTACTTTTGGAATACGCCTGCCACAGGTCAGGTATGCACTGAGCAGTTTATATCAAAGTTGCCGATAGGCCCCTCCGTGGCGTGATGTCCTCGGTCCCACTTACCGAAAGAATAAGTATTCACTCTGCGGAGCTCAAATGCTGTTTTGCATAGAACCCATGAATGCGAGTGATGCGGCCTTGCCAATTTATATATGCTACCACTGACAATGTCTCCTCTGGAGCACTTGTAGGAAATGCTGGAGAGCGAGATGAACCGCTTGCAGCTCCGGCGCATTTATGTAAAGGGATGTCCAGCAACCCAACCAGAACACGTGGACTCCTGCCTGCCCAAACTGCACCTTGGATGCGTCTGTCGTCACCACCTGATGGCTGTGAATCACTCCCATCCTTACATCTTTGCGCAGGTGAAAGGCTTGCATCCACTAGCGCAGGGCTTCCCAGCATACGCAAGACACGGTCAGCTGACGTTATCTGTCGCGCTTGGAATGTAGCAGGAAGGCTAGAGCGAGTGTGGCATAATGCAGATTTAAGGAGAATTGCCATTGAAATATATATTTCTAGAAATGTTGAGGTGTCCCCACATTTGAAATACTTAAGATAAATACAGCTGTGCTATTAAAATTATGCTTGTACTGATTGGTATAAGAAAATAGTGTTTTTAAAAAGTCTTTTCAGCTTCCATCCACTTAAAATATGCAGAGGTAGCTTGAAACTCAGACCGCAGTGTATCGATGATAATGTAAATAAAAACCAAGCTCCAGCCAGCTTAAAGTTTCAAACTTTAAACTTGTTCCTATTAACTGGTAAGAATTCAACTTGACAATGATGAATATGATAGTGTTTGTTATGGTAATTGTTTTTTTATTAGTTTAAAAATGTTTAGTAGAATGTGACCAAGAGTGTGTTTTTGGAACATTGATAAATGCGAGAGTCTGTGCAATGTATATAAACACACAAAATAATTTAGAATCAATAATATTTCGTGATTACTTTGGTATAACAATTGTGTAAAAAGTTCTTGGTATTATGTTTAGTTTTTATCGATGTCTGTACTTATTTGCACAAGGCACAAAGGTCATTTTGCTGTTTTAAGTTTACTGTTTCAATTTAAAATGAAAAGTTAAACTGTAAGTAGACAGAAACCTCAGTGTGATGACATTAGTACATAACATGAGCGATGGTGAATTACAATTTTAAACTATTTTCCTGTGTTTTGGATACAGCAGCATAGTGCATCCTCCTCTATCTTTGTCCATCCATTTGCCATTTATCTCCAACATTACTTTGATCTCAGGCTGTATGCAAATCTTTTTTTTTTTTTTATTAAATTGAGCTTTCCGATAGAATATGGCCATTAATTTGTTCCTCTTACTCTCCTGTTCATGAAATTGTGTGCATTGCAGGGAGTCTCACATCAAGTCAAAGAGAAATTGAATACTGTAGACCCCTAGGGACTTTTTTTTTTTTTTTTTTTTTTTTTACTTGTTTTTGACCTTGTCCCGGCAGGTGGGAGTCTATCTGAAATTTGAGGAAAACCAGTTTCGTTTCAATGTCCTTGTATTTTTCATCAATAAACACTTCACTGTTTGCATTAATGGTATTCATAATAAATCTGCTGGATTCTTAGGACCTTAATAGTGGGCATTTGCATTTCCTGTTATGTTTGCAACTGTTTAATGTACTGAGTCTTTACAGTTCTTGAAAGTGTATCAACTTTTACTTTAGCGTTGTTATGGTCATAAAAGTCTACTTTTGTAGTTTGTATTATAGATGTTTAGACAGCCATTAGAGTTAAAACCAATGCAGTCTAAATGATTCTCTTTTCACTAGTTTCAAGTGCAAACAGATATGTGTTACTTTGTTTAAATTGTTGTTCAATATTGTTCAATATTTTCAGTTATATATATATATATATATATATATATATATATATATATATATATATATATATATATAGTGAGCAAAGAGAGGGTTAAATTCCTCCTTGCCTAAAAACATGTGCGTATGCACGCTTTGTTTAATTGGTTTATTAGTTCATTATTACCTGCACCTGGCTATTATTGTAAATTAGAGCCAGGTGCAGGGTTCAAAAGGAGTCCAGACAGTCTGTTCAGAGCTGCTGCTGTGTGGACAGCCTGCTTGAGAGTGTACACAAGCGTATGGGGGAAAAAAGATACAGTGTGTAGCCTTCTGAAAAATAGTTTTTGTGTTAACAGGTAAACAGCTTAGCTGTCCTGTTGTTAGTTAGGTTCAAGTGTGTTTTAGTTATTGCTCAAGTAGAGCTAGGTGTTTGTTTTTGTTTATTTTATATAATTAAAAGTGCGCATGAGCGCTAAAACTTAAATTCTGTGTGTCGGGTCTATGTTCTTAAAGGGGCAAATGAACCCGAGTGAGTGAAGCACGGTTACATATGGTGGCAGCGGTAACGAGTACCCCAACTGACCCAGAAGACAAAATGAACTTTGCTGAGCTAATCAGGACTGTAGAAAAGTCTACGGCGGGATGCGTGAAGCAGCCCGCAGGCAGCGAGAGAGCAACCAGCAGTGGAGGCAAGAGCAGGAGTTGCCCACACGGGAACTGGAGTTCCCCGTGTCCAAGCTGGAGCTGCTGCTGCAAAAGAGTGCAGGTGCTGGAATTGGAGTCTCCTGCACATGCGCCAGAACCAGAACAGCTCGAAGCTGAACCTGCACCGGAGCCAGAGGTCCCTACACTGGAACCAGGATTGTCTGTGCAGGAACCAGAGTTGTCCAGTCCGGAACCGAAAGTGCCCGTGCTGCAGCAGGAGCTGCAGCTGTCGGAAGAAGAGGAGGTGAGGAGTATACCTCCACCACAGCCCCAACCTCCACCACTGCAAAGCAGTTCGGCTCTGAGAAGTACGGTCCCTTGCTCTAGGAGTGTGCTCCACCAGACACAGATCATTGCCTGGTCCCCCACTGTGCTTCCCCTGCAACCCCAAATGTCGTGACCTGCATAAATGTTTAGTAAGAACTCAGAAGGAGCTAGGTGTTTATTTTTGTTTTGTTTTATTTTTGTTATTGTCTATTAAAAATAGCGCATAAGTACTTTAAAACTTCAATTCTGTGTGTCTGGGTCTGCATTTAAAGGGGCAACGAACCACCGCGAGTGCCAGCCAGTAACATTTGGTGGCAGCGTGTGTGGGCGCCTCTATGAATCAGAGAAAATGGATTTAAAAGAGTTGATTGACAGGACCAAAACACCACTGCTCAAGTGGAGCAGAATAAGAAGTGGAGATAGGAACAGGGACTGCCAGATCCAGAGCTGACCGAGCTGGAGCTGCTGTTCCAGTAGTGGGAGCAGGCACGAAAAGAGTGAGAAGCACTGCTGGGAGAAGCACTGCTGGGAGAAGCCCCGCGGTCTCCTGTACCAGAACGAGAGGGACAGCCAATGGAGCAAGAGGTACAGTCGACGGAACGAGAGGTATCACCGGTGGCTGCAGAGAAGGGGGAGGAGGTGAGGAGCCCACCTCCACCACAGCCCCAACAACCACCCATGTGATACAGTCCGGCGCTACTGCGTGTGGTCCCTTGCTCCTGGACACCCTGCCGGTCTGCTTAGACCTCCCTGCACTAGACATGGAGCCCAGGAGTCTGCATCATCAGCCACAGTTCTGCCCCCTGTTCCCTACTCCGCTCTCCCTGAGCATCCAGATGTCGCTGGTCTCCCCCTGTTCGCTGCTTTGCTCCCCCTGGGTGAGCGGGCATTGCTATGCTGGTCCTCAGGTGAAGACCACTGCTGCAACCTCCTGTTCCCCAGCCGTCGCTTCAGTCATCCCGGTGGGGTCCCATGTCGCCCATTTGCGGTCCCTCCCTGGAAGCACCGGAGGGACCAACCCACCCTCAAGCCTGCTCGTGGAAGAGGGCAAAAATCAAAGAGATGGGACTAGAGGGTGGGTGGTCTTTTAAGGGTGGAGGGAGATGGCCGTTAAATGAGGAGGAGGTCATTCAGCCCATCTTGCTCGTTTGGTTGTTAGTAGCTTATTGATCCCAGAAGCTCATCAAGCAGCTTCTTGAAGAATCCCAGGGTGTCAGCTTCAACATTACTGGGGAATTGGTTCCAGGCCCTCACAATTCTCTGTGTAAAAAAGTACCTCCTATTTTCTGTTTTGAATGCCCCATTGTCTAATCTCTATTTGTGACCCCTGGTCCTTGTTTCTTTTTTCAGGTCAAAAAAGTCCCTTGGTTCAACATTGTCAATACCTTTTAGAATTTTGAATGCTTGAATTAGGTCGCCGCGTAGTCTTCTTTGTTCAGGACTGAATAGATTCAATTATTTTAGCCTGTCTGCATATGACATGCCTTTTTAAACCAGGAATAATTCTGGTCGCGCTGCTTTGCACTCTTTCTACAGCAGCAATATCTTTTTTGTAGTGAGGTGACCAGAACTGAACACAATATTCAACATGAGGTCTTAATAATGCTGTGAGGCGTGCAAGTAAAAATGGATTTTCCAGACAGCGATTTACGTGTAAAATAAATAAACATTTTATGTAATATTACACGGAAAAGAAAAAAAAAAACAATAAAGAAGGATGTGAGGGAGGGAGTGCTGGAGTAATCAAAAATAAAGGAACGGAAGCCTCTTAATCCTCTTCGTGATCTGCTCAATCCAAAAATGAAACAAAAAGGAATAAAAATAGAAAAGAGCAACGTTAGTAAGGCCTCTGTCCGTAATTAAAAGTAAATAACACAGTCCACCCCGCACGTACTTCCCTCCAGCCTTTTTTTCCCCGCCTCTATTCCTCAGGACCAACCCCGAACACAGTAGCACGTTATCTTTAGTATGCAAACCCCTCCCCGGTAGTCAGTGGATCACCAATCCCAGACTGACAGGTATCCTTAACTTCACTTGACTCCAGTGGCTGGAATTTACATACTCGTACTTCCGCCCCTCACCAAGGTACCGCCCTTGAAAAAGATGACTTTTGTCATGATCACAAGATCTTGGTAAGGGAAGTCCCGAGTTGGTTTGATGCCTTCTACTGTTGGGAGGCTGAATTGCAGACCGAAACCCCTTTGACTCATCACAAATGCATTGTACAATTTTAACATTACTTCTTGATTTAAATTCAACACTTTTCACAATGTATCCGAGCATCTTGTTGGCCTTTTTTATTGCTTCCCCACATTGTCTAGATGAAGACATTTCTGAGTCAACAAAAACTCCTAGGTCTTTTTCATAGATTCCTTCTTAAATTTCAGTATCTCCCATATGATATTTATAATGCACATTTTTATTTCCTGCATGCAGTACCTTACACTTTTTTCTGTTAAATGTCATTTGCCATGTGTCTGCCCAGTTGCCACTCCTCCTATTTTTGTGTCGTCTGCAAATAACAAGTTTGCTTACTATACCAGAATCTAAATCATCATTAACATAATTATCTGTAAAATCGCATATTCCACATTCTCCACAATAAATAGTTGTACTAAAACATTTCATGATTGGTGTTTGTCCCAAACTACTGAAATATATTTAGTGTTTTCTGGTTTATTACGAATTGAATTTCGGTTTTTACTGATTTATACCCGATTTTTTGTCTACTATTCAATACTTTCGGTACTATTTTCTAGGAACTACACAATATTTTGATTAAAATGCTGTTTTAATTTGACTCCGACATTGTAATAAACAGCCCTATATTGCATCCTAGTATACAGCAGGTACGTTCAGACGTCACAGGATCAAATAATGTTCAAACGTCATACATTCGTTCTCTGTTCACAAACATATGATTACCTGATTCTGTTGGCCAATTGATTATTGTGGCAAGTGCTGGATGTAGTAACTAGCTTGTTTTAAAAAAAAAAAAAAAAAAAAAATGTAAATACTTACACAAAAATATAATATTTTGAGTGGAAGAGGAATGGGGAGAAAGTAAATCCGTTTATTAATATTCAAAAGAAAAGGAAGGTTTACAGTACAAAAAGCCAAGTAACAGAAGTGGAACAGATGAGAAAGAGGATGCACAGCGCTGCAAATACTGCTGCATTGAGGTACATGTTTACGCTGACAGAATAAATGAACGCACTGAAAGTAAGCAACAAATTTTATTTTCTTTTTATGATTTCAAGATGAATAAACCTGGCTTGTTTTGTGCTCATGTCATGTTCATACCTTCTGCAGATTCTATTTCCATCAACACAACAATTGCCCAAACGTTCGCAAAGTATCAGCTAACTTGGGAAAATGTGGCCTCGACTTGCACAAATTCTGCTTCATCCTACATGTCAGGGACATTAAACTTAATCAGAAAAGTGTGTATACTGAAAATATTTTTCCCTGATTTTTACCAATGTTTCAATTTACTTTTTTTTTTAACCGATCTTTATATTTGTAAAATTCTCAGTACATTTTTTATGAAGATAAAAACCTGTAACCACACTTTTTGTTAAAGTTTCGCTAGCTCAACACAAAAGATCTTCAGGATAAGTTATGGTTACTGTTTTTATTTTAAACAATCACATTGCATACAAAATGGATAGCAAGGTCTTCCCATATATGCTAAATGATTTATAGAATGAGGTAATCAAGCTTGTGTGTATTATAGTTATCTCTGTAGTATTGTATTCAATGACAGTGCGTCCTACCTAGGCTCAGTGGAATGGTGCTCAGTCCCAAATCAATCACCACATTTATGTGCAAGACGTATTCAGAATACTTAAGTATTCCAAATATGAGAATTCCGAATGAGCATTCTGAATAAGCTGTTTACATGCAAGTTAAATTCAATATTCCACTAATATTCACGGTTTACATGTAAACAGGTGTATTCAGAATACTGCTATTTTTGAACATGTTTATTAGAAACAATCTGACATTAGTTGAAGTAGGTTTTACGTAAATAAACTAGGTTGAAGATGTTAATGTTGTACGCAGCATTACTTTTTGTACTTGTGCAAATCAGACAAGTACAAAGTATGTTGACTTTTTTTCTTGAATTGAAGAGAGCAATTAGAAATTGAGCTGTCATCTTCTACCATTACATATGTAGCAGTACCTGGTATGCCGCCTGTTAACAAGACGACTATGGATGAAAATCAGGAGCAAGGATTGGTGGGATAGAGTAGTTAGAAGGAGTTTTCTGATGCAGAATGGAAGGAAAATTTTCGGATGACTCGCGGTGCATTCAACAGGTTGTGCAACATGATGAAAGACATTTTAACTCCACAAAATGTAACTGTGCGTGATCCTGTCCCACTCGTGATGCGAGTTGCAATTGTGCTGTATAAACTCGGAAGTTATGCCAAGTATTGTGTAGTTGGTAATCAATTTGGGGTTCACAAATCTACGGTGCATAAGTTAGGGTTATGTTTTCAAAACCTTCCATCTATGCCTTACTTGTTCAACCTTTCTTCTGAGTCCGGCTTCCTACATCCTTTCCACAACCACTTTTAAAAAACGTCCCCATTGCATTGCTTTCTCCCATCAAGTTGACGCATTATGTCAGGTTCTTTTAAAACACTTAAAAGAAATGATGTCTCCTCTTTGGCCCAAAAGTACTTCAAAAGTACTTTTACGTATCTTTCTGTCTGCACTTTGAAAACAAAAGCATTAACCCAAGATTCTTTGCGGAAGTCACAGACATACGTGGGTATAGGCAAATGCAAGTATTCCGAATAAGGTGTTAAAGTGAGCCTCAGGAAAGACTGGACAATAGTATGTGCCTACTACTGACGTGACCTACACCCAATAATAGTAAATAATAAACTATGTTACAAACTGAAAATGCGGAACACTAAATATATTGCAGAGCCTTAGATTGATGTGATACAGCCATCTGAAATGTCTTTTTATCTGACAATTTGTATCAGATGGTGACATTAAGATATTGTGTGCTGTTTAATTAGTCTTATTTAAGTATATGTTATAAAAAAATAAATTTAAAAAAGCTACAGTATAGCTGATTTTCACAAACACAAGATCAGTACGACCAGGCAGCCACTCAAAGTGGATATTAGCTTGTATCGAACAGCACTTAATATATATATATATATATATATATATATATATATATATATATATATATATATATATATATATATATATATTCACACATTTTCACCCTTTTTTGCCTTCTAGCCTAGAATTAGCCCAGGTGTAACCAATCGCCTTCAAAATCACACACCAAGGTAAGCGGCCTCCAGCTGTGTTAAATTGTAGTGATTCACATGCTTCCAGGATAAATTCAGCAGTTCCTGTAGGTTCCCTCTGCTGGGTAGTGCATTTCAAAGCAAAGACTCACCATGAGCACCAAGGTGCTTTCAAAAGAACTCCAGGACAAAGTTGTTGAAAGGCACAGATCAGGGGATGGGTATAAAAAAAATATCAAAGGCCTTGAATATCCCTTGGAGCATGGTCAAGACGATTATTAAGAAGTTGTAAGTGTATGGCAAACTGGATGACCGAGCAAGAAGGAGACTGATCACAGAGGCTACCAAGAGGCCAATGGCAACTTTGCAAGCGCTACAGGCTTTTATGGCTAAGACTGGTCAAAGTGTGCATGTGACAACAATATCCCAAACACTCCATAAATCTGGCCTGTATGGTAGGGTGGCAAGAAGGAAGTCATTACTGAAGAAAGGCCATCTTGAATCCCTTTTGAAGCATGCAAAAAAACACTCAGGAGATTCTGTAGCTATGTGGCAAAAAGTTTTGTGGTCAGACGAAACTAAAATAGGACAGGTTCCTTCATATGAAATTATTACAAATCTGGAGGCCTCCAGAGTATGCAGTATTGTGTCCCTGACCATCTTTTGATCTGGAGGGGATGAAAAGATGAGGAGGATTGTGAGGGACAGACATGAGGGGACAGGATGGAGAGGTGAGCAGTGGAATCGCATGCCGAGCATACTAGAAGCCAAAGACCTGTGAAAAAACAGAAGAATATGTATTGGTCCAGTGTGCACCAGTAGATGTTCTGGTTTCATTGTTGGAGGTGGGCAGCGGCTTTGGCAGAGAATGATTTGTGGTATTCAAAGAAATGGGAACCTTCAAATCTAACTGAGAAGTCTAAAATGATTGCCATACAATTATCCAACTACCGTCGACGGTTGGGATAGTACTCGCATATGATGTCCTTGAAATGGCTGAGAGCTAGAAAGAACTCGGAAATGGTAATGAGCTGAAAGAAGAAAAGCATCTCGCAGAGAAGGGGCCACTATGTGGGCCTGCTGGACGCTCATAATGGCCAGGGATGGCCTTGCTGCACGCCTGCCGTGAGGGGAAAATAACCTAAAGATTACGTTTGGAGGACCGCTGGGAAGGGCAGAAGAGTGAACAGAAAAGTGGGTCCCTGCTGGGCAACCGTTTGAGGTAAGGAATGGAAGAGGGCTGCGGGGCCCTGTTGAAGCCTGCAGCTGGAAGAAAACAGTTTGACAGAGAAGGGAACACTATGAGGGTCGCTGGACACTCAGTGGCCAGAGAGGTCACTGCAGGGGCCTGCTGGTCACCTGCAGTGAAGGGAGGTAACCTGAAAGGTTATAGTTGGAGGAGAAGGGACCACTATGGAGGCCTGCTGGACGCCCATAGTGGCCAGCGAAGTCCCTGCAAGGGCCTTCTGTATGCCTGTAGTGAGGGGAGGTAACCTGAAAGGTTATAGTTGGAGCCAGAATGATCAGTAACTGCTGAATAAGCCTTTGATTAACAGGCGCTGTGGTCCCACCTTCTGAGTTTCGTGGAGATGCAGTCGGTGCGGAGCGAAATGTTTCAAGTCCGCTTATAATAAGCGGATTTGGGCTTGTTTCATGAGAGGCGCGGTTTGGAATTTGTAGAAACACCCATACTGACATGGATTGGGCTTGTTTTGTCGTGAGACTTGGCAACACTGGGAGCGAGCTGTAAAGCAACTATCTGTGCTGACGTTATAATGCCTGTAACGGGAAGGATGCTGCAGAGTGGAGAGAAATAAAGTAAACAAATTTTCCTTACGTGCTGCAGATTTGAAAGGGATGCCAATGCTAGAGCCTGAGGATCGTTCAGTCTGTGATGTCAGGATTTGCGGAGGAAGGAGTGGTCAGGCGGGAGGTAGGCAGACAGGAGAAGCAGACATCTGGGCAGAGAAGTTCGGAGTGGTAAATACCATCGACCAAAGTTGTCATGGAGCTGGCCCGAGAAGGGCTGGTTGAACTAGTTGAGTGGATCTCGGCTCCGGGGAAACTGCAAACTGATTATCATCTGACGAAACGGAATAATCCAGAATATTGACCATGATGCGTACTTTTACGATTAAATCAAAATGCAACTGAGAAGTAAGTGAAGAGGCTATATATAGTGCTAACAATCTCAGTTAGCTAATGTTTAAATTGAATGATTCAATTTGGTGACACAGAGATTGGGGTCTGACCCTCCTCCTGAACTTTAATTATAGATTTCATTATATGTGTTATATTAAGGTTGTATATTCTCTGAAGTTTTATAGCAAAATAACATTATAAAGACAAAAGTTCAGTCTTTACTCTTCACAGTTAATTTTTAAACAACTTTTTTAAAGTGCAAAGATAATCGCATGGTGCATAGCTTCCATAGTTCTGCTATAATTATATTTTTAATGTGAATCATGCAGCCCCTACAGTTTCTTTGAGAGGCCATAGATCACATCCTTTAATTCTGTAACATCAGATAGAGAGAGAGAGTTCCCTTTCAATTCGAAGACAACCACCAAAACATACTTATGGGATATGCCTGCCAGATAAGTATTCACTGAGCTCCTTATATCAGAGCTGCCAATAGGCCCCTTCCTGGGGTCAAGTCCTCAGTCCTGCCTACCAAGGGATTAAACAGTCAACCCACAGAGGCCATGTTCTCTTTTTGCTTCTCACCGATGGTAAGGTAAGACCTCTGTGTTAGACAACTGAGCGTATTTGAAAGAGCTTTTCCGAGTCGACTGCAGTTCCCCTACATTCGTGATGAAAGCTGGCTTGCCGCATTCGCGGAATCAGCGGCTCTAAAATCTAACTTCTTCTGCTTTCTTCAACAGCCTGCCTCATCTTTTTTACTGTCTGTCGTATGTGTGTGACTGCCTGTGCAGTGTTAATTTTAAACAGTGCGTGTGGGATAAGGGAGTCACATAAATATAGATGTAACTACACATAGGAATCTTAGGTGGAGGTTTGATCCAATGCTTTTGAATGATTTGGATTTTAAAACATTTATTGAAAAAGAAATTAAGGAATATATGGAAAAATAAATGAAAAATCATTAAGGCTTTTATAAAAGGCAGAATTATTTAGTATGCTGCAAGGAAAAGAAAAGAAACTAAAAATGGAAAAACAACTAGAAAAATAAATTAAAAGATTAGAAACTACATGCTGCTTCAGATACACAGGCAAAGTGTTCTCTTAGGAGGAGTTCCTATACGTGGTGACTACTGTAACTTTATTTATAATGTATTTAACCATGGCAATATTTTATCTTGTCTTTTGCAATTGAATACCCCCTTGGATTGCCCCAACACAGAAAGCCAACAGCCAACAGCAGAGGGAAGCTGACACAAACACTGTTGGGGATTGTTTACTTTATAATAAATTAAAGGATGGTTGGAACAATCAATGAGAAGGACAAGGAGAAGGTAACTAAGGTGTTAATTTGTTCCATGTCTATCCCGCTGGGATATGCGTCGGCTGTATTTTTGGGGATAATTTTTCACAAATTCCCTAGATTGGATCAACCACTTATTTTCAGGGGTAATTCTGGAATAACCATGGATAGGTGGTTGATTCAATCCCAGTGCTGTAAAATGCTCAAAAGATACCTAGCTGTGACTTACACCAGCAGAGGATTCAAGTGGAAAGAAAGAGAACTGCCATTCTTGTCAGGCAAATGTCCCAGCTAAATCTTGAAACACTGTAACCAAGAAACTGTGTTCAGTGGGAATTAGATCTGAGGGAACCTTGCAAATTATACAAAACCATTGTCAATGACTACTCTCATTTAAGAGATTAAATGCAGTATTCAGTGTGGTGTTCCAAATGAATGAGGAGATGATTTGGCTGTGTGTTTCTGTTGACAGTAAATTTATAAAGGAATTTTGAAAAGCTTAGGAAACTGTTAAACCATACAAGTTTCCTGAGTTTAAAGAGGAATCAAGAATAACTGATACACATTTAAAGTATAACTAAATAACATAACACCAACAAAGACTGGTCACTTCTGACTTCTTTTGATAAAGCAAATTGTTTCTCAAATCCAGTATTAGCTTACATGCTGAATATTTTGTTATAAGGAAATATATTGAAGCGTGTTCTGGGGGTGGGGTGTCCTTAACTCCTGGGCAGGGATTAGCGGGGCCATCTAGAAGCTAGTCATCGACTCAGAAGGGAAGTGATGTGGCAACCGCGGATTGGTGGAGAAATGGTTGCACTCGCTAACCAAGGGGGCGTGACTGTCTGTACAAAAGAGTAGGTAGTGAGGTGATGCATTCCTTTATTATAGTTGAGCTGAACCAGAAGGAGTACTATTGAATTGTCGTAAGTGTTTTGTTGTGTCTAATAATCAATTTGTTTGTTATTATTAGATGGTTAACACGATCCAGAGCTGTCGTTACAGTCCAGCACTAAACCCTGACAACACTGCACCATTGTACACAGATCAATTGTATTACAACACGAGCGTAATAACAGTTACTTTGGACTTGTGAATGTGTGTCTGTGTGTGTTCATCTGTGTTTATTAATTACGAACTGTGTCTTATTATTTTCGGGACTGCAACCCGTTGTTTTGGAACAGTTCAGTGCACATTGCTGTGTATTGCCTGGGATTATTCTTTGTGGTCGCCAGACCAGGATTATAAAAATAAAACCTGTTTGGATTGTGAACTTTGTTGTCTGTCTTCTGTTTCACAATCACAACATCACTACACCTGCGCACTACAAACCACTTTGCCACACTCCCATATGGTATTTATAATGCACCTTTGTACTGCCAGCGTGCAGTACCTTACAATTTTATCTATTAAATGGCATTTGCCATCTGTCTCCCCAGTTTTGAATGCTGTTTGGATCATTTTGAATAATCTTTGCTGTTGCAACAGTGTTTGCCACTTCTATTTTTGTGCCATCTGCAAATTTAACAAGTTTGCTTACTATACCAGAATCAAAGTCATTAATGTTGATTAAGAAGAGCAAAGGACCTAATACTGATCCCTGTGGTACTCCACTGGTTACCTCGCTCCATTTTGAGGTTTCTTCCCTAATCAGTACTTTCTGTTTTCTACATGTTAACCACTCCCTAATCCATGTGCAAGCATTTCCTTGAATCCCTATTGCATTCAGTTTGAGAATTCATCTTTTATGCGGGACTTTGTCAAAAGCTTTCTGGAAATCTAAGTAAACCATGTCATATGCTTTGCAATTGTCCATTGTTGATGTTTCATCCTCCAAACAAATCAAGCAGGTTAGTTAGACAGTCTCCCTTTCCTAAAACCATGCTGGTGGTTCAGAGGCGGCATAAAATATGATGGTTTTGTGGAGGTATAGGCAATTCACACAGACTGATAAGCCACTTCAGTGACGGTTCTGAAGCATCATAACTCCTCTGTGTGAAAGCACCTTTAGACATTTTACCTCCTCTTTGAATGTTCTCTTGCTGTTATAATACTGGAAAAACATTTTGGAATTGGTTTGAGCTCCCTTAGCAATGCTCATTTCTATCTCTCTCTTGGCCTTTCCAACTTCCTTTTTGAGTTTGCAGTTCCAAGTACTCTTCCTGTGTACTTTGTTCTTGGTCCCTTTTAAATGCTCTGTAAAGTGCCTTTTTTCTCTGAATATTTTTTTATTGATCTATTAAACCATTTTGGCCATTTTGTATTAGATTTAGATTTGCCTACTTTTGGGATGCAATTGTTTTGCGCCTCTAGTACTACATTTCTGAAAAATAGCCATCAGTTGTTGCGGATGTTTTCTCTATTTTACTCCAATCTACTCTGTTTGTCTCTGTTTCATTTCTTCATTGTTTGCCTTTTTGAAATTGTAAAGCTTTAGTCGTTACTTTGGGGGTTTTAACAAGCACTTCAGATGAGACCATGTTGTGATCTGAGTTTGCCAATGGTTCTCTGTCCTCTACTGTAGTAGTACAGTAATCCCTTGTTAATACAGATACCGTTATGCTGTAAATTCAGATGTGCTGGACACACCAATAATAGTCATTTTAGTGTGACACTAGGTCACTGTGAATCGTATGATCCCAAGAGAAACATTGAAAAAAATGGCTGTTATACTGACACCAAAGACTGGATGGAAATAAATGTAAGAACTGGTACAAGTAGCTTACTAAATCTGTAAAACTAAGATTAAAAGAATGCATATAAACTACTCTACAGAGTTTAGACTAAGTTGCAATTGAATGGTCAGAAATACTGATGGACTCCAGTGGTTTAAAATGTAAGATGTGGACTACAAAAATACAGTCTGAATTTGAAATCTTGAATTGCTTTTTGCAAGGAAAAGAAAGTCTGACTCATAACAGAAAAAAGAAGCAGGTGGGCTATGTGTTTTCACGACAATAGCCAAGCATACACTGCAACATTTTTACACTGATGTATGTATCATCCACATATAAATTAAATGTGGAATATTTAAGAATATTACACATGTCAATTACATACAAATGCAAAAAAGCAAATGGACCAAGAATTGAACTTTGAGGCATCCCATTTTTGATTATGACCAGGTCATTTTGAGTCTGATCTTGTAAGTCATTTTTTATTTTTTCAAAGCCAGTATTCTGCAGTTTAATAATCATAATTTCATGATCAACCATATCAAAAGCTTTTTTTTTTTTAGATCAATAAAGATAACTGCAGTATAAAGACCCTTATCCATTGCAGACAATATATCATTTAGTACACTGGTCATGGCAGTAACTTTTAACATCTGCTTGTTTCCATCTATCCTGAAATGGACTACTCAGTAAAGTAGCATTAAAACTGCTCGTTAAGGGGAATTTAAGAATGTCAATTCCATATTTCAATAGAAGCATATTGCAGTCATCTCTGGAACCTACCTTTGAATTACTAATAAGCATTAGTTGCATTTTGACATTATTAGGAGAAAACAACCTAAACGAGAAATTCCTTATTGCAGTTTTATTTACCTGTCAGAGTCCAAACTACAGGTGATAACATGCTTTCAGAGAAAAGGTGTTCAAAAGAAAAATGACTTAAATAAAATGCTGATTAAAATGGTTTACAATGTTGTCCTTATCATCACACTTAATACCATTTGTAAGAACTTATTTTGGAAATTCATGTTTCTGGGCACCTTGAAGATTTTTATAATGTTTCCAAAAAATTCTGAGGATTTTGTAAATTCTCAATAGTAAGATTTAGATAATAACATGCCATAGATTTATGTATTGTGCACTGATTTCTAAGTTTTATATATTCAGTCCAGTCTGATGAACAATAGGATAATTTAGCTTTATCCCATGTACTATCTATAAGTTTACATAAAACTGCAATATCAGAAATATACCAGTGAGAGATGATCCATTTAATCTTCTAGATTTCAGAGGAGCATGGGTGTTCACAGACAGCATTAAAATGATGTACAAAAAAGTACCACCTATCCTCAACTGTAGGAATCAGATCCAGACAAGCCCAATCAACCTGAAGAAGGTCAGCTAGGAATGCCTGAATATGGGCATTTTTAAAGGATCTGTATCTTTTAGTCCTTGGTGGTAGTTTTACTCTAGGTACCTTCCTAATACTAAAATGAATACAATGATCACTCAACAAATTTGCAATTACCCCTGTGGAGCCATAGTAAAAGGGATTATTGGTAAAAAAAAATAAGATCACCTGTGCTAGCAGATTCATTATTTTTAGTGCAGTAGTCTCCATGTATAGGAACATCTCCTAAGAGAACACTTTGCTTAAGGCAGGGATCTGGTCCTGGAGAGCTACAGAGTCTTCTGGTTTTCATTTCAGCCAAGCTCTCAGTTACTTAATTGCACCAGTTATTGTCTTAATTAGTCAAGATGAACAGGTTTTCCAGATCTTTAGCCATTGATGACATAGACACCAGTGTCCCCAGGCAGCAACTCCCCCAGACATTGGCCACAGACCATGGGCAGCAGCAAAAAAGTTCTGCTCCTCCAGTCACTGGCAACAGAGTACACAGGCAGCAGCCCCAGACCTCCCATACAGCAGCCCCTCTAATACAAAACAGGCACCAGGCACAACCCATAGACATGGGCCCTAGAAAACGCAGCAGGTTCCAATTCTCCAAAAAAGGCAAGCAAAAACAACACATCACCTCAGTGATCTCACCAGAGGCTCCTGGTAGTTGATTAAATAAACCACTGTATCATCCAGCAACCCAGTCAGGAGGTATTCAGCCAGAGAAAACAGCTTTAACTTTCAATAACTGTTTGCATTTTTGTTTTTAGGTTCTGTAATTAATTTCGTAGCATCTTTCTTTTAAGTTCCTTGGTATAATACATGGCAAAATGTTTTACGAACAGGATTGATATTGTATTTTATTTATATTCCACAGTATCAAACACACACATACACACACATATATATATATATATATATATATATATATATATATAATATCTACAATATATATGAGCCACAAGACAATATCAGCACAATTAACATTATAATGGTATAATGTAAAGAATGTGATGTAAAATTTCAAAAGGTAAAAATAACTTAAGTAGCTAACATTCTTTCTCTGACGCAGACTGTATCATGAGGGTTGCCATTCCCAGGTGGGAAAAAAGGAAAAGTGCAGGAGTGAAGGGCTCCATTGAGGTCCAAGTGAAATCAAATGTTACTAGAGAATAAATACCTGGTCTTGTTTTTTTAAGAAAAATGAAGTGGTTCCTGTGCATACTACACATTACTATAGAAGAATATCCCATAGGAGTCCTGCAGACAGACGGCCTGTCATATAAATCATTGTTTATGTTTAGTGAGAGATTACTTTGCCAATGTTTGAATCAGTGACCAAACACATTTGGCTGATTAGCCTGTTAAGTAGGCTACATGTGTAAAAAAATACATATTGTAGTATTTTTGGGTTCAGAAAGATGGAGACTGAAGCAGACGTAATTTCAAAAGGCAATTTACAATTAAGTAATATACAAAAGCAAGGGATGGATAACTACGATAAAATAACCGATTCTCCTTTTTCTCCTAAATACACAAATACCCGCTGGCAACCCCAGCAGTGCTTTTGCTCTCACAGACTACTCCTGATTCTAACTCTGATTCTTGTGATTTAGCTGTTAAGAACATTATAACCCTAGATCTTACTATTTCTGATCATTTTACCATTCTTTTTTGAGGTGAATCTGCCAGTATCTACAAAGACTTTTTTTTGAAATCCTGGGTAATGAATTCTTCAAATGCTGTCATGCTTTCTGATGTATTGAGCTCATCAGCACTCTCTAAGTCATCATCAGTAGATGAGCTGATTAATACCTATAACTTAGATTCTGTAGCACCAATCAAAACTCAGAGAATGTCTTTAAAAAAAAAGCTCACCAGGGTTTAATGATACAACTCATAAGATGAAGTATGAGGACAGCAATCTAAACAGCACATGCATTACATCGCATGGAAGGGCCACCTGGTTAAATATAGGAAGGCTCTGGCATTCGCTAGATCATCATATTATTCTAATTTAATTAAAACAAATAAAAAAATAATCCTAGATTTCTTTTTGCTACCCTAGATAAATTAATCAATCATTTCCCTAATAGCCCTACCATTGACATTGGCTCTTCTCACAGCTGCAATGACTTCTTACATTTCTTTAAAAAATAAAATACTAGACATCAGAAATGAGATTCCGAGGACACCTATTAAGGGGGACTCCAGCAGAATTTTACAAACTAGACCTATTAAGACTACTATGTTTTGTTTTGTTTTTTTCTTTGATTACAGGAACTGACAGAGCTAGTTCAACATATGAAAGCTACTACATGCTCTCTTGATCCTATTCCTACAAAACTATTAAAAGATGTTGTAACAGGGTACTTGCATTCACTGCTGAGTGACAGGCAGGAGATTGAGACAGGTTGAAGTTGACACGGCCCACAGATACGCAGGTTTATTTACACACACACACGCACAACAGCTCACGTGACACTACCAACCATGGTAGCTCACTGAGGACATACGGCCAGTGTACAAGAAACAAAATAAACACAATTAAAAAAAATATCAAATAAAAATGGTGTGCCCTACTCCCTAATGCATGGAGGTCCTGCTTGCTCACCTCACTATACTTTACAAGGATCTACCATTCCCGAACTAATCTTTATGTATTAACACAAACCCTGACTCTGGCCGTCGGTGGTTTTGGATTCTTCTTTTGGCTCCGATCACCATCTCGGCAATTTGAGGATTTCAGCAACATATTTTGGTCTCTAAGTTCGGGTAGCATGGATGGTCTTCAATCTATTGTTCTTGGCTTTGCACCAACCCAGAGGTGAACAAACAGGACCTATTTATACCTGACACAGTGCTCAAACACACCTACCTGCTGATTATCCACAGCTGGCAATCAGACACAGCAGGCAGGCTCTCATGAGCATCAGGTGATTCATTATTCAATCACAAATTACACACATTTAAGCAAGACCATTTACAATATACACACACAAAACCCACTCTTCATGTGCAGGGCTCCTGCCCTGCTATATATGTTCTTGGTGTTATTAATACCTACATTTTAAAAATTATAAATGGTTCACTTTTCTCTGGTATAGATCCCTCAGCACTTAAGGTAGCTGTGGTAAAGCCTATGCTTCAGAAACACAATCTGGACCCTAAAGTCCGCAATAACTATAGTCCAATTTCCTGGCTTTAGTGAAATTTATATTTGTCCCTAAATCCAGGAATTTCTTCTGCATGGGTGTTATTAGCTACTTGCCTTACAGACATCAAGAATTGGATGTCACAGACTTTTCTAATGTTGAATTCAGATAAAACGTTATGCTAGTGGGATCACAGAATCAACTAAAAGGAAATGTGAGATTACATGAGCTCAACTCTTGCAGTCTCTCATCAAAACTTAAACTAGAAATTAAGAGTTTGGGGGTCATCTTTGATCCTGATCTATCATTTGAGACCCATATTAGGGAAGTTACTGAAGTATATTTTTACCATTTGAGAAATATAGCTAAACTTAGACCAATTATTTCTGTATCTGATGCTGAGAGACTAATGCATGCCTATGTTTCATCTAGAATTGGTTATTGTAAAGCAACAAAAGCAACACGGGAGGGAGGGCTTTTTCTTGTACAGCTCCTAAAATATGGAATGCACTGCCTTCGTTTGTCAGGGAAGCTGGGACCGTTAAAGTTTTCAAGTCAAGACTAAAAATGCACTTTTATAAAATGGCTTTCTTATCTTAGTGGGTCTTAATGTAACTTTAAAATTGCTGCTTTTGTATTATGTGTATACTGTTATTTAAATGGTCTGATTGAGGCAATTGTATGTGTGGCATGATAAACAAATGTATTGTGGTTCTTTTTTTCTGCTGTGTACTGTACAGTGCTTTGACATACTTTTGTATAAAAAGCGCTACATAAATGAAATAAATAAATATAAATAAATACTCCGACAGCAGCCCAGCCTTCTAGCCTCAGGCCTGCCCCTACTTAAGCCCCATTTTTGCGGCCAAACATCCATCTACTAAGACTCTCCCAGACACCCACTCACGCACCCCAGGACTCAACCACTACTTGCACACTTCCCACTCCCTATGAAACACAACAACATAACTGACCACTTCCCCCCTCAACCTAACACATCACCCCCTATTTACAATCCCCTCTCCCCAAGGTTCAAACCACCCTGTCAGACTTTTTTGCCAATGCTAATTTTTCTTCAGTTTTGTTCGTTGCCATCCATCTTTTTTTTCAGTTTACTCGCAGTTCTTTTTGTTTGACTGACAGCATTTATTTTCTGCAATACTGATTTCCAAATTATTTTTCCTTGATTGGCCGTGTTTTGTTCCTTTATCTTAAAAAATATTATTTATTTCGCTAAATGCAATTCGGCTTCAGCAGCTTGCATGTTTTACTTTAAGTGCTGAAAGCTGGACCAAGACAAAACAGAGCACTAAAACAATGTGAAACGTCTTGAAAAATATACCACACAATTACTCTAGCAATTATCATTATATCAGTTTTTTAGTACCTCGTCTGGGCAGTTTTGTCTTGGTCCATAAGCATTTTCATTTATTAAAAAATATATGAAAAGACAATCATTGTGTGGTATAGTTTTCAAGATGGTTTTGGGGCCGTTTTGTCTTGGTCCAGCTTTCACCCACTCCCTGTTTTAGTATACATAACTAATTATATAACTTGTAGTGTGGAATTGTAATCACTTTAAATAAAACAGGGATTGTTTCTCTGCCTCAACACGCAAGGAAATAAATAGTAATATTTTTATTCTCACTAAACAAACGACAGAAAATCATACATAGAATGTAATACATTTCACATTACTGTTGCTTGAAAGTAACAGAAATACAACTCAAAAGAAAAAAAACTTTCCAAGTAACTAATGTAATAAGTCATTAGAACATGAGTGTTAAAACATGCTTCCTTGTCAAGCTATTTTTCGTTAATAGGACCCTTAGTCTGGGGAATGAAATCTCATATAATTATAGTTTTGTGTTCCTCTGGCTCCAACAATTCTTTATTATTAGCATTTTTAGCAAGAGACCTGTTGGTTAAACATTAATATATCTCTCTGTCTAATGGAAAATTACTGTAAATCGATTTTCTGTATTAAAAATGATGGCACATTTTTTCCAAATATCCCTTTATTGCAATACCTTTTCTTGTAAGGTCATGGCACCTCTGAGGATTAGGAGAGAACAGCCGTTTAATCTTTGTAAGAGCAGCAAAGTGACACCCACATACAAAGATATCATTAAGTTGTAATAATCTTAATGCATAAGGTGTAAAGTTATTGTGACAATGAAATACTTTTTGTCAGACAGGCAATTCAATTTCTTAATGCATTTTTAGGCCAGCACAGTTGAGCAAGTATGTGGCAAAGTGGTGAATACATGCAGGTGAGTGCAGTGCAGAGTGGATAAATGACACAGACGATGATGTACAGGTGCAAGGGTGTTTATTAAATTAATTCAATGTCCAGAGCCTTATAGCAAACCTGCAAATAATAATAACGTTGGAAGTGGTACAGCAGCGTGTATCACTTCTGATTATAATCCCACGGGTTTGACCCGTAACCCAAAGTCCAGTCCTTTCACCAACACAAAACACAAAACACAACACAAAACACAGACACAATTCCGACAGTGTGTGATTTTAGTGCTCGTGTTGCAAAAGACAGTTCCTGTAGTGGAAACGGTGAGTGGTGATATCCGGGTTTTACGCTGGCCTGCGGCTGCAGTTCCGGATCGTGCTCAGTATTCTTGGTGAGAAATGACACACAAGACAAACAGTGTTAATACACAGACAAGCAGAACACTCACGGTTTTTCGTATAAACAAGACGGGCTCCTTCTTGGTTATTTGGCTTAACCATATGCAAAGGAACAGATCACAAAGCCATGCCCCCCTATTTATACCCTTGCCCATGACCCCTAGGTTAATGAGTGCATCCGCTCCTCCAATCCTCAGATGCCACGCCGTTTACCGTCCGGGTCAGTGAGTTTGGGGGCCGTAGCTCCACCCCTTTCCTAAATGGCCGACTACCACCTACCCTTTGGAATAAACTGTCTTGCCATTTGTTTAAGGTTACTCTGTTCCTTCTTTCTAGTGCCCTCACCGCCACCACTCACAGTGGAGCCGAAGGAACACTCAGCTAAATCTACCTTACCCATTGCTCCCCCCTCCCGGGAAAAATAATCCGCATTTTGGTGGTCTTTCCCTGCACGGTGTACCATGTGGTACATGAAGGGCTGCAATGCCAGATACCACCGAGTTATTCGGGCATTGCTGTCCTTCATTGTGCTTAACCACGTGAGTGGGGCATGGTCAGGGACGAGATCAAATGAGTGCCCCAGCAGGTAATATCTTAAGGAGTGAGTAGCCTATTTAATGGCCAAACACTCCTTTTCGACGACTGAGTAGTTGCGCTCCTGAGGGAGCATTTTTTTTACTAATGTACAGTATGGGATGTTCTACTCCGTTTACCCTTTGGGACAGGGCTGCACCCAAACCCATATCTGATGCATCGGTGTGAAGGAAGAATCGCTTGGTGAAGTCTGGAGTAATGAGAGCGGGGGGCCTGGCATAGTTTCTGCTTAACAGTATCAAATGCCCCCTGACATTCTACTGACCACTTAATTAAATTTGGTGCGCTCTTTCTGGTGAGGTCAATTAAGGGATTGACCACTGCGGCATACTCGGGGATAAAGCGGCGGTAATAACCGGCCAACCCCAACAGCGACCTCACCTGAGCCTTGGTTTTGGGGATTGCCGCGTTCATCAAGGCCTGGACCTTGCTGACAACGGGGTTCGCCTTCCCATTCCCCATTATAAAGCCCAAATTTTGTGCCTTTTTTTTTGCAAATGCACATTTCCGCAGATTGGCTGTTGGCCGGGCTGCCCTTAGAGATTTAAGGACGGCTGTGATTCTAGCCAAATGCTCTCGCCAGGTGGAGCTGTAAATGACCACATCATCAATATACGCTTCCGCATATTCACGATGTGGATGTAAAACCTGGTCCATAAGTCTTTGAAAGGCAGCAGGCGAATTATGAAGCCCAAACGGCATGGTTGTGAAATGGAACAGCCCTTCTGGCGTTGAAAATGTCGTTTTCTCTCTGGATCTACAAGTTAACGGGATCTGCCAGTATCCTTTCGTCAGGTCTAGGGTGGAAATAAACCCTGCCTTCCCCAGTCTATTGAGTAGTTCGTCGACCCAAGGCATGGGATATGCATCAAACTTCGCAATGGCGTTTACCTTACGAAAGTCCACACAGAAACGGTTGGTGCCATCCTTTTTGCTCACTATGACAATCGGACTGCACCACTCGCACCTGGAAGGTTCAATCACCCCAAGTTTGAGCATGTCCCATACCTCTTTGCGAACGCCATTTCGTCAACTTGCTGGGATCCGGTATGGTCTCTCTCTCACCGTGACACCTGGCAGAGTGGTAATGTCATATTCAGCAAGGTTAGTTCTACCGGGCACGTTAGAAAAAACATCACTAAATTCCTCAATTAACATGCGCAGCTCACGTTGCTGATCTGGAAGTAATTGTTCCCCCATTGAAATGTCCTTTGTGCTAGAGGTTTCTAACTCAGGCCCAAATCATCCTCTACATTGCTGGGGCTATAAATAAGACCTCTCTTGCCTGCCATGCTTTAATAAATTTATATGATAAATTTATTTTTCATTTCGGCGATCGGGCTGTCTAATTTCATAATTCACTTTTCCTATTGCCCGAATCACTTCGTATGGCCCCTGTCATTTAGCACATACTTTGGATTCTGTTGAGGGAAGCAGCAGCATTACCTTTTCTCCAGGTTGAAAGGTTCGAATCAATGCATTTTGATTGCAATACTACTGTGGTCAGTTCTGAGCCGCTTTGAGATTGTCTTGGGCCAAACGACCGACCAAATCTAGGCGATCTCTGAGTAGGAGCACATGCTGCACTACATTTTTAGTCAAGCCTTTGTGCTCCTCCCATCCCTCTCTCAACAGATCGAGAATGCTGCGAGGCTGTCGGCCGTACAAGAGTTCGAAGGGGGAGAACCCTGTCGAACTCTGCGGCACCTCTCTCATTGTGAAAAGGAGGTAGGGAAGCAGCGATGCCCAATGTTTTTGCTCTTGATTGACAAACCGTCTCAGCATCGCCTTCAAGGTCTGATTAAAACGTTCCACCAAACCGTCCGTCTGTGGATGATAAACCGACGTTCTGATGGGACGTATTTTTAGTATTTTATATACCTGCTGTAACGTGTTCGACAAGAAATTAGTTCCATGATCAGTCAATATCTCCTTGGGGATCCCTACTCTTGCCATAATCTGCACTAGTTCTTTGGCTATCGCCGCGGCACTAGTGGACCTCAATAGAACTACCTCCGGGTATCGTGTTGCGTAACCTACCACCACTAATATATGCGTATACCCGGAGTCAGAAGGTAGCAAAGGGCCGACTATGTCCATTGCGATGCACTCAAAGGGGGTGGAAATAATCGGCAGTGGAACCAAAGGGGCGTGGCGCACTCGACCCGACGCTACTCGCTGGCAGTCTGGGCATGTGGCTACATATTTCGACACATCTCTATAAAGTCCTAGCCAAAAAAACCAAGCCAATATTCGTTCCCTTGTCTTGTCGGCTTCGAGGTGCCCCGCAAAAGGGATATCATGCGCCAGCCTCATGACCTCCGGCCGGCAGAACGAGGGAACCAGTAATTGTGTTACAGGCTGTCCTGTGCCCGCGGCCAGGTTTACCCTATATAGTAATTGCCCCTTGATAATGAAGTGTGGAAATACTAGTGCCCCAGCGCCTTCAACATCCTTACCTTCAATAGACCGGACTTATCCCCAAATGTGCACCAGGGAGGGGTCGTTTTTCTGGCCCCACTCTATGTCCACATTTGAGTACCACATGTCCGGTATATTGAGAGGGGCGGAAGTAGCATCTGCCCTTAATGGCCCAGTAACCTCGCCCTCTCGGTCACACTGCATTCTGACCCCCTTTGACTGGCGTTTTTCACCGTTATAGCAGGCTCCCACCAGCCCCCAGCCTTGTCTCATTAATGCTCCCTCCCATTTTTGCAACCTTCTCTCTTTATTTGTTTTTCTCGGCCAGAATAGGGGAGAGAACATTTCCGTTTGAAAAGGAAACACGCTACCAATTGTTTCCTTTTCGGCTTTATCTGCCACTTTTACATGGGACTGCCATTAATTTCAGCAAATCTTTGTAGTTTGGCCAGTCTCGACCCAGAATAACTGGATGTGGTAGCCTTTCCGCCACCCCCACTACCAGGTGACGTTTAATCGGACCAACCGATAAATATGCTTTAACTGTGGGTATGTTGCCGTGTCTCCATGGATACAAGAGATCGCCACCTGACCTTGTGGCTGCCACAACACACCGCCTAGGAGAGATGCTCTAATTAAGGTCTGACCACACCCTGTGTCCACTAATGCATGGGTTTTCACATTGCCCAAAACCACATTAACAATACAAGGCCCCTTCCAACCATTTTCTTCTCGCTTACCCGCTTCAGATGCCAGATTGCATATGGCCACGTCGCACTCCATCGCAAATGGGCATGACCTGGCCTGATGACCCGGCTGGTGGCACCTAAAACAGGTAGGGGGAAAGGAGGGCACAGAGGTTAATGATCTGTCCCGCTGCTGGTATGGCAACGGGGCGGGGGCAGCACCTCTACCCCAGCTGGGGGCCAACCTTGGTCTCCATGGGGGAGAGGCAAGGTTGCCCATTCGGGCCGGCGCTCTAGGAGGTCGTTGTCCCGGTCCTGGTGATAGAGCTGGTGGAGCAGAGAGAGGAGTTGGGGCTCGGACGGTCTGTTGGCCTGGTGTCATCAGTAGCCCAGTCTGGACTGATACTAGGGAGTCTTCAAAGTCCTTGGCGAGTTTTATTGCCTGGTCCAGGGTGTCGGGGTTGTGGCGTCGTATCCACGCTTGGGTCTTGGCGCCGACCGCATGGCAAAACTGCTCGATCACAATGGCCTCACCCATCTGTGTGCTTGTTTTTAGCACCGGGGTGAGCCAGTGTACCATATGGTCACAGAGTTTCTGCGCGACCACCCTGGGGCGTATATCCGGGGACCTTTTATACTCCCTGAACCTCACACGGTGAGTTTCCTCTGTGATATTCAGACGGCGGAGAATGGCGCTGTCACTTTTAGTTCTGCCGATGCGGGGGGAGGTATCGCCAGCCCTACCCTCTCGATCAGCGCGGTGTACCTCTCCTCTCCTCTCCTCTCTCCTTCTCTCCTCTGCCTCCCGTCTGCTATCCAGCTGCTCCAGCAGCACCGACAGTGCTGCGTAGTCCATCCTACTTCTGACAGCCACGTGTGGCAAAGTGGTGAATACGTGCAGGTGAGTGCAGTGCAGAGTGGATAAGTGACACAGACGATGATGTACAGGTGCAAGGGTGTTTATTAAATTAATTCAATGTCCAGAGCCTTATAGCAAACCTGCAAATAATAATAATGTTGGAAGTGGTACAGCGGCATGTATCACTTCTGATTATAATCCCACGGGTTTGACCTGTAACCCAAAGTCCAGTCCTTTCACCAACACAAAACACAAAATACAGACACAATTCCAACAGTGCATGATTTTAGTGCTCGTGGTGCAAAAGACAGTTCCTGTAGTGGAAATGGTGAGTGGTGATATCCGGGTTTTACGCTGGCCTGCGGCTGCAGCTCCGGATCGTGCTCAGTATTCTTGGTGAGAAATGGCACACAAGACAAACAGTGTTAATACACAGACAAGCAGAACACTCACGGTTTTTCGTATAAACAAGATGGGCTCCTTCTTGGTTATTTGGCTTAATCATATGCAAAGGAACAGATCACAAAGACATGCCCCCCTATTTATACCCTCGCCCATGACCCCTAGGTTAATGAGTGCATCCACTTCTCCAATCCTCAGATGCCACGTCGTTTACCGTCCGGGTCAGTGAGCTTGGGTGCCGTAGCTCCACCCCTTTCCTAAATGGCCGACTTCCACCTACCCTTCGGAATAAATTGTCTTCCCATTTGTTTAAGGTTACTCTGTTCCTTCTTTCTAGTGCCCTCACCGGTAGGGAAGGAGATCTAACACCAAGCGTCATTCGATCTCTGTCACAAAGTACTACTACTGTTCAATAGAGGGGAGACCAAAAATGAATGATCTCATCCAGCCATGTCAAGTCTCACACACTCAATGTGAGACTTACTCATTTGCATGTTATCTCACTCCCACAAGCACAGCTTTGGTTAGCTCAAACATAAAAAAAACCCCACAAAAAACATTGTATATTTTATTTTTATAAGTTACTAGGAAAATGTGTCATACAAATCGCATTGCACAATATGAACATAAGTGCATTTTGCCATGTGAGAGTATTCAAAAGCCTTTGTAACAGAATAAAAAAAAAATGATCACAAAAATAAAATAAAAGCCTGCCTTGGACAGCAGCTTGAGGAACTGTGGCTGGTGAATAAGAACCTGCTCCGTATATCAAAATTTAATGGGCAGACTGTGGACATGAAGCTTGCTGTGTTAATAGCCAGAAGATGGCAACTGTGGCTGTCCCAAACATGAATAGCAGATGGGGACAAGGCACCAGGGCTATTTGCTAAAGCCTCTTTCACAGAGCCACAGAGCCACACCACAGCAGCTTGAGGAACTGTGGCTGGTGAATAAGAACCTGCTCCGTATATCAAAATTTAATGGGCAGACTGTGGACATGAACCTTGCTATGTTAATAGCCGCAAGATGGCAACTCTGGCTGTCCCAAACATGAATAGCGGATGGGGACAAGGCACCATTGCTGGATGCTCCCATTGCTCCAGTACACACTTTTGGTCCCGCCAAGCTCTCACCAGGCACAAGAGTCTATAACTGGTGCGCCTGCTTCTCAAGCTTCTCAAACTGGTTCGCCTGCTTCTGCTCCAGTACGTAGACCAGCTCCAAACTGGTGGCCAAGGTTCCAGCAGCCGTAGAAACCGACTCAGCTGGCTCCAGCTAAGGCCAGAGGAGGTTTTCACAATCGACCCATGGCTGTGCAAAGGGCCAATAAGTTCCACTGTCAAACACAAAGGCAAAAGCCTCAGGCTAAGCATCAAGCAAAACAGCAGTCATACTCAGCTGGGTGTAGTTTGTAGTTAAGGTCTCCACACACTGGACGCAATGCGATTTGTCCGGCGATAAAATGGTATTTTCACTGCGACACTACCTTTCACACCAGTGGCGATGTCATGGCAAATTGCCCCCCTACCCCCACTCCATAAAAATATATTAACAAATGTTATTAATGCACATCAAAACAACCAGCACTATTGGTGTCTGTATGAGACAAAATTTGTTAACATGTATTCAAATTAGTTTCAGACTTTTCAATATAATATTGCAAATAATAAATCAGTTACACATAAATATAAACACACACATGCATATCTATGGTTTAATTATATATATATATATATATATATATATATATATATATATATATATATATATATATATATAGTAATTAAACCATATTTTATGTTTAATTTGTTTTATTGTAAAGGTTATACAACACAATACAGTACAAATACATTTTTATATAACACCCTTTACGCCATGGCATCTCAGAGCGCTGTACAAAGTAAACTAAAACAAAATAGCTCATGCGTACACTCTAGTTACAACCAATTACTTAAAAGCACATTAGATTTAAAATAATCCACTATTTCAACCTGCCTAATGGTAATCGGAATAGAGTGTTGCTGTTTTAAGATATCTTTTTGGAACAAGTAAAAGTTCTGCATTTTCTGATCTCAGAGAACGACTAGGAATATACAGTTAGTAGTTCTTGGGGCTAGGATGGCCCTAATCCATGAAGGGCCTTATAAATTATTGCAGCAACTTCTGTAACTCACTTGTAACCAATGTAAGGACCTAAACACTGGAGTAATGTGTTGAGAACGACAAGTATGAGAAAGCAGTCTGGCAGCTGCATTCTGAACAAGCTGAAGCCTTCTAAGTTCAAAAGTATAACAAAAGCAAGAAAAGTATCAACATTACGATTAAATACTAATAAATAACACACAAATATATTTTAGTTTTTACTCTGTTTGTAGACACGCAGGATGTGATAGGCGACTCTTCTCTGATTGTATCATCAGCTAGAAAAAAATCACACACGTTAGTCCTGTTATACATAAAACTGAAGGCACGCGAGGGACACTGTTCTTCGTTGGTCAGTTCCCTAGCTGCTGCAAGACAAAATCACAAAAATAAATGCCATTTATGTTTTTTGATGCATGAAGCATCACTTCAGTGTCGCCCATCGCATTGCAGGCAGTGTGAATGTCTTGTATCAAGAATACATGTTTTCTTTTTTTTGTCGTGGTGCAGCGTGTCATCTGACACAATTGCTTGTCACGTCGTGTCTGGTATATAGAGTCCTTTAGGATAGACACCTGGAGCTCGTTGTAAATCATTATAAGTTATTATATTATTATATTATTATATAATCAAAAACTATATAGTACAGGGTTATGTGCTCAAACTGACAAGCCCAGTACAAGTTCAGATTTTGATCAAGCTGCCATTTGTCAGATATACAAGAGTAGAAACCGGTTATCAAGGCACTACAATAGTCTAAACAGGATACTGCAAACATTGAATATGATCTCAATATTAGCTGGAAGAGATTCAAACCATACACCACTGTGGCTTTATGCAATTTCATATGCTAAAACAAATAAAATGTGCTTTGTAGATCCACTATACATTCTATAAAGCAAGCCAACTTAAAAGTCCATCCATTTGGACACTTTTCTTCTCATAGATGCCTCTTCTCATTTTGTGATATTTTTCTTTGTTTTGCCTTTCTTTGTACTTTTGTTTGATCAATGTTATGTGTGTTGTTCAATGACTACTTTACTGTTTCATTATTTTTTCCTTGTATAAATGCAAAAAATAGACACAATAAGCGAGGTGAATTATTGTTCTCTCTGTTGCATTGCAAGTAATGACAGAGCTGACTCTGGAGACCACTAAATCACTCACAATTCATAGAAAACATTTTGTGAATTAAAAAAGGACTGATGTGAATCTTAACTTTCTACCTAACTATTCACTTCATGTAGATGTGATATATCAGTATTACTATGTTGAATACTGTCCCGAATTTTAAATGAGCTAGTGGCAATAATACCAAATTTGGAAAAGTAATGTGGAAATTAAGTACATTAACAATTTCATATTAGAATAAGCTTTTACTGTGACCATTACTATATGGACAGTTTTCTCCTTGTCTGGTACTTAACAGTACAGGGAGGACTGGGCATTTAATACCAATATGTATATGAATCCACCAATGACTTTCTGGAATAGAACCTAATATCCCATACGACCTACTACTTTTGACACTGTTGTGTTACCCTTGACAATAACAACATTATCTTCACATTGAGAAAATGGAGTTAAGTGCTGATAATGCTTTTGAGTGGCACAGAAAAGGAATCAATCCTCATATGGTTGAGTAGTAGTTTGTTTGAGTGGAAATAATACTGTTTGAAGAAAATCCTCATTTCGCTTTGGCTTCAGTACAATGGGAAGATTTCAATGAGTTGAAACTCATTTCTTGAATAAACACAATCTTTTTTATTCAGCATTCAATTTTATTTAAGGTCAGACACTGTTGTACTTTTATCCTTTTAGATATGCTTTATGCAGTAGCAAGCAAGGAGCCGTCCCTGCAGATAGAGGGATCAGAACAGCCAGCCGCTAAAACAAATAAACAACAGTACCAGGCAAAGGAGGCAAGATGTCAGCAGTCCGAGAATAATTACAGTAACAGTTCAGCTGGCAGGAACGAAGCTAGCCAGCACTGGGATAATAAGAGAAAACGCCATAAAAATAGAAATGATGGGGGTAAGTTTAAAAACACTTTGTATCAGGAAGAGAAACCCAAGGCTAAAGCAGAGATTAAAGAACTCAGGGAATCGCTTAGGCAGATAAAGGAAACATAGGCTTAAAAGTGGGTCCGGATGGCCTCCATCCCTCAGTCAGATAGGATAAAAACCATACAAGCAATAAGAGACCCAGCGAGCCTGACGGAGCTGCGTATTTTTCTTGAGGCGTGTAATTACTCTTGACTGTTCATAGAGGGTTATTCCAGGATCGCATGCCCTTTGTATCAGTTGCTAAACAAAGAGAAACCCTGGAAGTGGGGGATAGCGGTGCAGGAACTAAAAGATTGTGTAGCGCCCCCTGTTTAGCTTATCCACAACTGGGGAAGGAGTTTTACATAGAAACAAGATATACGGATAGCAGTATCAGCACAGCTTTGTACCAAATGCATGATAAATTGATTAAACGGAGCAAAACACCACACTGTATATTGCCTGTTATCATTATTGTCATCAGACTTTGGATTACAAAATTAACCCTCATTTCACCATGTGACAGAGATCGAATGATTTTTGGCATTAGATCTCCCTCTTGACCTGTGAGGTAATTGTGTAAAGGGAACAGAGTACCCTGGACTAAATGGCATGACAATTTATTCCCAGGGTTAGGTGGAAGTCAGCCATATAGAAAAGAGGCAGAGCTACGGTACCCAAACTCAATGGCCTGGACGGGAAACAGCGTGGCATTCGAGGATTGGATGCGGTCATTAACCCAGTGGTCACAAGGGAGGGTATAAATAGGGGTCGTAGTGAAAGTAATCTGTTCTTTTGTAAATGGTTAGAAACAACCTAGAAGGAGACCCTGTGTTACAAGAAAAGTGAGTGTTGTGTTTGTCTAGCAAAAACTGTTGTTTGTTACTTAGACTACTAACATGATCCGGAGCTGTAGCCGAAGGCCAGCACCAAACCGGACACCAGCACTTCCCTTTTTTTCCCCCCCACGGAGAATGTCTTTGCAGCACAAGTACTAATTCATTCACCGTAGTACCTGTGTCTGTTTTGTGTTGCGTCTCGGTGTAACATTACAGGACTTTTGGTTGCAGGTCACAAATAAAGTGATGCACGCCGCTGTATCACTTTACAACATTATTTACAGGTGTTTGCCATTAGGCTCTGGACATTGTTAATTGAAAAAAAAAACCCTTGTACCTGGATATTGTTGTCTGTCTGTTTCTTCTGCACTGCTGTATTGCCTTCACCTGCACTCACTTACCCACTTTGCCACACACCAGTACTTTGTTGTTTGTCCTTGTCTTGAGCACGGCATCATCCAGGTAAGTTTTAAGAAAGCAGAACTGTTCTAATTTTGGTTTTGAGGTGGAGATTATATATATATATATATATATATATATATATATATATATATATATATATATATATATATATATATATATAAGATCCACTAGCTAGACACTCTTGCACCACTGCCTTTCCCTTTAAGCAACTGGCACAGACTCAACACGTTTGCAGGTAAGGGTGTTTTATTTACATCAAAGATCAGTTTCTCTCAAAGCTCTCGCCCTGTACAGGTCACTGACTAACTCACTTCTTCAATCCCTAACTAAGCTATTTCAAGTCCTGGAGACTGAAACACAGTTCCAGTGTTCCCCAATGAAGTGAGTTAGTCCGCGGGTAGGACAGGACAACTCTCTTTTCCATATAGCGGTCTCCAGTTACAGGTAAATACAGGATGGTCTCCCTCTGCTGGAAGAGTCCTGTAACACAGGCAAGTACAGAACAAGCTCCCTCTGCTGGAAGTGATCTGTAACACAGGCAAGTACAGAACAAGCTCCCTCTGCTGGAAGTGATCTGTAACACAGGCAAATATAGATCAGGCTCCCTCTGCTGGAAGGGACCTGTAACACAGGTAAGTATCAGGATAGGCTCCCTCTGTTTGAATTGTCCTGGGAAAACTGGTGTATGCAGAATATATCTGCTTTGTAGACCAACTCCAGGATTGTAGTGACAATGTCCTGAACGTTCTAAGAATGAACAAAGATAGCACAAATTATATCCAGGCTGTGGAGATGGAACTCCGGCAGCCAACTCCCGATTGTCCGAAGATGCACTTGTATTCTTTCAAGCTTCCACGTCATGTGTCTGTATAACAATGCCTGTACATCTAGTCTCCAGTCTATTCTTTCGGGTTATTATTTAAAAGTAATTTCAAAACGAAAGTAACAAATACCGCTCCGGGTTATAAACACAAACTCACACTGCTGTGATGTCAGAGTAATCCAGCACAACGTTGAGCACTGCGAGCTTTACTTCAAACTGATATAGAGTACTGCTCCTCCAATAGTACTCCGTTACAAAGAAAATAAATACACTTCCGCAATAAAACAAAAGACTACCTCACCAGGAGGGAAAATTACGTTTTTCATAAAACTTAATACTAATGGTATTTTTAACATAACCCGGTATAGCTTTACTTTATGATGTTTTATCACAACACTGAAATTATCACACTACCTTCTTGTAGAAGCCAACAGCCCGTGTTTTCTCCCGAACAACCAACCCCCCTATGGCTCTGCCCTGCTTCCTCTTAAACCCAGAAACCCACTTGATTAATTGGCAGCAGGTTCTCTGGGTTATGTAATTTCTTCCAAAGCGCCGCCATTCCTTAAAGGCGTAACTACCCTTTCCTTACTATGTGTGTGCATATATATATATATATATATATATATATATATATATATATTGCAATTTTGTGCTTCAATTTCTTTGTTTTGGAAGACGTCGACATTATTGATATCGAAATAGAGGCACGATATTGATATACAATTTTTATATCATTCCCCACCACTACTTAATGTTATAATTGTTCATGTAAAAAAAGTTATACCACATATTTCAGTTAATACAGATAATTGTATTTGCCTTATGATTCACTAAATTTTCAAATTAAAAAAAAAAAAATCACATTAAAAAGTACATTGTTTTAAACATGCCAAGACAAGTGAGTTTGGCTTAGTTTGTTAGCCATGAGTCTGTTATTTCAGGATATCCTCCCTTCTCCTTTACAAGATAGCTGATTTCCAGAGACTTCCTTGCACTCAGACCGTTCTGCTCTTATTTTCACCCGTTGCAATTCAACTTAATTACTTTGATTAAATATGAGGTCAGGAAATCAGCAGGTTGCCAGGTAACTAACAGTCTAATTGCCATGCACTAGCACTTCCAAATTTTAAAGATCATGTTTAGTTTCCATAGAGATCTTCACAATCCCTGCTGTGACATGGCAAGGAGAGGTTGTAGAGGACACAAAGGTATAGAATACACAATGTATTAATCAGGTGGGGTAACATGGGTGAACCAGACTAGTGCAATGCACAAAAAATGCACTCCATAACATGATACGGCAAGGATAATGAACAGAGCCCTGTCCATGGACCAAGTGTCCCCAGTAGCCCAGCATTCCATTCCTGCACATTATCACGGCAACCTTGAGTGACTGGCCTGTGCAAAACTTATAAAACCCATGTTTGCCTACTTGACTTAATTATAAAAAGCCAAATTACAATATAGGCCTTGGTTACATCCCTGTTCTAAACAGTGGCAGATCTAAATTCTGCAGCTTGTTCAATCATATAATGAAATAGGGCCCTCCATCTTTTTCCTTCCATCCATTCTGGTCAAATTCCAACCATATGCAAACTCCTGCTACTAATGGCAGCAATATGAGGTTTATATATCGTCAAGCACTGTATAACTTCACAACAAAAACAAATAAAAGGAAGGGAGCTTTTCTTCAGGTGTTTTTAGATAGGTGACATTTGTACACGGGACTAATGCTTTCTCATTATGTAAATCCAATAAAACATGAAACTTAATGCAGTACTGCAGATAAAATTAAATTGTATAACAAAATGTAAGATTTGTAGAATCAAATATATTCATCAGTAACACAAACTTTTTTTTTTTCAAATTTACGTGACTATGGCTGGTTGACTCTGAAAATGGAGCGAATAGGTCACATGGCTTGGCAGCCATATTGGATTTTTAGTAACTCATTTTGAAGACACTAAAACAACAAAAACCATTGCTGCTATTGCCCTCAAACTTCTCACATATGTTGAGGAGGGTTGTGTAATTACACATATCACATGACTGGATTCTGCATTTTACCTTTAAAATGCAACTCCTCCAGAACTGCTGGACCGATTCAGCTGAAACTTTCCAGGGATCTTATTAAACATAGAAGCATCAAAAGTTATTAAAATGGCGAGTTTTCGTCAATCCAAGATGGCCGACATGGACCAATCTTGCTTATAACTCCTTACAGATAGGGTCATTGTTACTATGTAAGACATATGTAAGCCACTTATCCAATCTGATCAATTAACCACCTCGCTAAATAAATAAATATTAAAAGTAGGCTATGAGAACAATGACATTGGCAACAATTGCAGCACCTGCAATGGAAACAGAAAGCAAGCGTTGTAGCAATCAGCTTTTGGTGTGTTCCCCTTTAAAAAAGGCAAGCTGTGTAGCAGTGACAATTCAATACACCAGTTAAAGTGTTTTACTCTTTTTTATGCAATGTGTTTATATGATAGTGCGCACATTTGCCGACACTGGCAACTTGTTTTTGTAGCTTCTAAATGCATTTGAATTAAACAAAGCAAGCTTTATAAATGCAATGCTCATTTGTTTAAAATAGCCTTAGCAATACTCAAATCAAGCTTCTTATTGGTTGTGTTGACAATATCAAGAAAGAGCGCAGAGTACTGTGTCAGAGATATTAAGAAAGCAGAACTAGGGAGGCAGGGACTTCAAAAGTTAAGAAAGAAGTTGCACATCACTAGAACTAGTGATCCCAGATTGTTCCATGACTTAATGTTTGCCAGGGCTGGGGGGCAATCTATCTAAGCGTAGATTTTCCATAGCGGTGGGTAAAATTAAGCCCACAATGCCCTACTCCTTTATGCAAATTCTCTTTCACGTACATGGTCCGAATCCAGCATGGGGCCTTGTCAAATTGTTTTCTTTTTTTCATTTCGTTTTTTTATTATTACTAAAATTGTTTAAAATATCTTACTTAAATATCTTATTTAATGTTTTAGTGTAATTAAAATGAAATGTTTGTTAAAGTAAAATAATTTAAATTGACAACTGTACCACATTACACCATGCAATATGCAAAACTTGCTTCCAGAGTCCCAGCATGGGAGTGTCTAAATACTGAAACACCTAACTTGTAATAAACAAAAAATAGTGTTCTGTGTTATTTTCGAAGCTGATAGCTTGGAAGCCTTATAGTTGCTGGCAACTCTAGTTTTTCTTTTTTTTAGCTTGTTCTTTTCCTTAAGAAGTACTTTGAAGTTAAATTTTAATAATTCCCAATATTTCCCAAAAGCATTGCTACTAGTAGCCTGTTTCCAGTGTTCATCCATTAGTTTTTGTATAATTTCCGTAAATTCTTCATTGTTCAATAAATTAAGTTTCCAATAACCAATACTATATTTTTTGGACATATTATTAGACAAGTTTAACTTAAGCATTATAACTTTATGGTCTGTTAAGATATCAGGTTCAATTTCAACTTCACTAAAATTGTTTCTAAATCACTTGAAATTAAACACAGATCAGTTCTGGATTGCAAGCAATATGTTTGATTGCTCCAAGTGTGCTGCTTTTCTTTAGGGTTCTCTCCAGATGTCTAGAATATCCATACTTTGACAAATAAAATGGAATATTCTTAATACCATCTCATGTTTAGAAGGCCATCTATCAATACTTTCATCTGGAGCAGTATTAAAATCTCCACCAATAATAAGTTTGGCTGAAGGGGATTCATCTAAAATTATCCTAATTTGCTTTTCAATTTTCTCAAACAGTTAACTCTAACCATACACGTTGCATATTAAGAACAGACTACCCTCAGTGTCAATTAATAACAAAACCCAATGACCTTTGATGTAACCTTGTGATAGAAGAATTTTACCTTTGAATTCCCTCTAAGAATTGCAACTTCAGCAGAATGATTATTACCATGTGCTAGCCATATTTCACTACCCCACTGATTTTTACAAAAGTTAACATCAACTGAGCATCAATGTGTTTCCTGAACAAAAACGAAATCTGGATTACCTTCCTTACAAAACAAAAAGAAAGCCTTTCTTTTTACCATATTGCACAACCCTCTGGCATTAACAGAAATTAACATTAACTCCATAACAATATACTTACAGCTACCCTAAGTGTCTCAATTTTCTGTTTTCTCTATTATTTAACACTTTGTATCAACAGTATAATCAGATTAATAAAACTGACCAAAAAGCTATCATATACAATTAAGGGAATAAAATAATAAATAACAATATATTAAATAATAAGAATGTTAAAATAAATAAAAGTAGGCATAAAGCTATTCTAGAGTTCACATAAGGTTGTTTAGTATTGAAAAAACCATGAATGAGTTATTCTGCAGCAGTTTAGTTTCTACTCTAGTAACACTATATACCATCTATCCAAATTTATTTTCCATTGATGTAGGCTCTAGGTCCAATGAAGTAAGCTTTTTTCCCTTCTTGGCATGTTTTATCCACCTCTGGCCACAGTTTCTTCCACGCATCTTTGTCCATTTCTGTTAAATCTTCTCCAAATCTTTATTTTCTCTTAAATCACTGTTTTTGGCGGTTTTCCAGATGACATCCCTTACTGAACGAAATGCAAATTGCATAATGACGGCTCTCGATCTGAAGCCATCTATCTTGCCCAGATGGTAAATGATGTCGATAGCATCCTCAAGTTAATGTTTCAAATCTGGAACCAGTTGTTCATTTACTTTATTTTTGACGTTTTCATTTTATTGTTCTGGAATTCCATGTAAGCGAAGGCCCAGTTTTCTTCTGTATCGTTCTGGTTCTGCCTCTCTCTCCTCCACAGCAGCAATGATTTTCTCCTGCGTGTTGCATTTCTGTGTCAAAATGTCTTTCTCATTTTTTATGTCTTGGATTTCGTCAATGACAAAGTTTAGTGATTTTTTCAGATCCTCGATACTGGAAGAATTTATTATTAGTTCCAAATTATCAGATCTTTCATTAATTTTCATAGCGAGAGCCTCAATGATATTTGACTGCATTTCTAGTAAAGGCAGATCTTTTTGGGGGGTTTTGGCGCAGAGCTATTTATCGGTGTCATAGTATTGATTACAATTCCGTCTACATTTTGCATTTCTTTTTCTTCTCCTGCCTTATCAACAAGCACAATATTTGCACCCAACTCAGGCATCCAGGCTGGATCACTTATCTTGTCTGTCTTCGAAGAGGAATACAATATAGATTTTCCTTTTTTCTCTTGCCTTCTTTCTTGTACATTGAGTCTCTGGGTCTCGACATTTAATTCAAACTTTAGCTTACACTGTTTTCAAGTTTAACCACTGCTTTTGACTTATAGTATGGTTTACATTATTATCTAGCAGTTACTGCATATTTATAACTAATTGAAAAAACAAACAAAAAGGTTTTTAACAGATGCATTGCTCAACGTGAGCAGTGGCCACCATCTTGCCCCACTATAGCAACCAGCCATCAGCCAGGACTGGCTATGATTGGCTTAAAAATGTCTGGATGGAGCATAGCCGGTTAATGAACGTGGTTATCAGGCGAACAGCGTGCATATGCCAAGACAACAAAAGCTATAAATATGAGCAGCACGATTTTGGCTCTTCTCATGTTTGCATGGTGTTTTACTTTGCAGAAAAACATTAAATATTAAAATAAAATTCACAAGTGCAATTATCTTTGTCTAACTTTAAATTAATGTTATTTGTCTTAATTGTTCAATGTCGTTCTTTTCACAGCTTAAATCTGCCTTTATTTTGCGCCGTCTGTTCCTTTTTCTCCCGAGGCTGCTGCTCTTCAGCAATATCTCAATAATATCTGGCTGTGTTTGGAAATGTTTCTTTTTTTTTGTGGTTAATTTAACGACCACTACTGCCTGTTTAAGGTAATTGGTTAAGTGCTACCACTGAGGTTGGCACCCTGGACCCCACCACCTCATCTGCATCTGAGATGTGAACACCTAAAAATTTTGACGACCAGACGCCACTGGGAAATACATAAACATTGTGTTTTTGTGTAAAAGAGAAAAGATAAAAAATACATGATCTGAAATCAAATGAACTGAAGCACAATCTCATAAATGCATCATTGTATTACAGACTTAATAAAAGTGTAAAACATAAGGATATTATCTTCAAGTATTGCTCATCCTTGTTAAACAGCTTTTTTGGTCTTCCAGTCCTGGGTTTGTCAATTACAGATGATGTTTCTCTGTACTTGTTGATTATGCTACAGATACCACACCTTGAAAATCAAGTGATGCAAGCTATTTCACTCAATGTCTTTCCTTCCTTATGCAAGTCAAGGTAGTTAATTAGTAGAAAACATTAGTGGAAGCTTCGAGTAAATTGTTGATACTCATAACGCATCAGAGTAGAAAAATGCAACATGTCTAAGGCTTTTGCACAGCTATATATATATATATATATATATACACACACACACACACACACACACACACACACACGTACACCCTCACTATAACAAACCTGTTGGGGTCCAAGCCTTTTGTTATATCGAGGTGTTCATTATAGCGAAAGGACAATCAAAATGAACGATAAACTGTTGGAATGCGTTAATGAGATGAGACTGTTCGTCTCATGTATGTAGTATTCTGCCTTTGCTTTATCCTATTTCTTAAAGAATTAAAACTCAGTACAAAAAGCAAAAATCAGGACCTTGAAGCTGAACATTTATTCAAAATCAATCTGACATGAATCGTTTCAAAGTGCACCAAATCTTAATCCAACATGCAAGAATCCCAAACTGAGCTTTTAATAAAAATCAACCCGACATGAAAAGTATGATACAAAAGGTTTGTTGTTGTTTCTTTATCAATTTTGCTTTATCTCATGGTTGCTGAACAAGCCAATAAAACATAGTACATTTTGACAACTTACATTCATGACAGATATGCCTGCTTTACTGTTTTTTTCAAACGATCTATGTAGTTTCCAGCTTTGTTCCTACATAAAATTATTTTCGTTTCGGAGGCATAGTTACACAGCGCTTATTATTTATTAAGACAAAAGAGTTGACTTCACAGCGGAGGTGGCATCCCATGCATACAGACCTGAGACTTTTTACTTTTAAGATCCTTTATTTAAATATTCCAAATAAAATCCATTAAAATTCAAATAAAGGTAAAACACAACAAAGTTAAGATTCCTACTGCCTCAGCAGAATTTAAAAAAATACTAAAATACATCTTGTTCTCCTTAAAAACAGATTTTAAACAAAATAAAAGGATTATTAAAAAATCAATATTAAACAGTGTTTTTTTTTTCTTTTTTGAAAACAGATTAAAGCCAAAATAAAACACTGTAAAACAAAAATTAAATAAAATTAGAACAAAAACTGGAGCTCCCCCACCCCACTAACAACACACAAGGCGTCTCCCACACACCACCTCTCCTGAAAGTCCTCCAGGTTACTGACCAGTTTAAAATACTCAAACTCTACTCTGATCTGGCTGACCACGAGCACCCTGAACTGAACCACTAAACTGGTCAGTCCAGAACCAGAGAGTTGATTTTTCCTTGTCTTTAAAATAGCCAATTTTGCCTGTCCAATTAAAAAATTAATAAGAACACACCTGTTTTTTATTTTAAAACTGTATAGAACCCCCAAAATAAAAAGCTCCTTACTAAAAACAACTCCTAAATTATTCAGGATTCCCTGCAGTAAATTAAAAAGTGGCCGCAGCCTCTCACACTCACTGTAGGCATGAAAGAGAGTTTCCTCTGCTGAGCAAAAAGCGCACTGCTCACTGATGCTGGGGTCCACTCTATGGAGAAACCTGCCTGTGGACACAATGCAGTGCAGAATCTTCCACTGCAGGTCCCCCACTCTCTTGGTGAGAGGCGGCTTGTACAGCACCCTCCACACCGGCCTGTGCCCCTCCTCTACAGCCAAGTAAGCTCGCCACTTAGAGTCTACCAGACCCCTTAGCCTACTATACTCTGTGGCTTTAACACACAATTTGTATATATGTTTTCCATTCATTGTGTGAAAGATAATTTCCTCCACATTCTGCAATTTAAGCAAAGTCCCTCCATTCTCTCCACCCCCCTCACCTTCCTCACCTACTGCTGGTGACACAATCATCCCTGGAAACAAGGAAAGCTGTCTCTGCTCTGTGCCTCTGGACAACTCCTCCCTCAGGACTGCCTCCCTATGCAAGCCTCTCTGAGTGCCAGCCTAGCTGTGCAGTTAGCTGGGAGGCAGTTAGCCAGCAGGAGAGCTCAAGGTTTAACAGGTGGACCATCCTGGTTACACCTGCTTTTAAAAAACTGGCACAGAGCGTCATCGACTGGAGGAACTTAACTGGAAAGAGTGGATTAAAAAATAGGGGCTCCTCAAACAGGCCCTGCCCTGTCAAGGACTCCACAACCCTTTCCACCCTCACCAGCTGCCAGGCTTTTAAAATACTTTGATAAAAAGGAGGAAGTCCTGCTTTACTAAATCTGGTGATCTCAATTAAAAACAGGTGTTTTCCTAACCCCAGCCCCCCAACTCTATTGAGAAGGAAACAGGCCAGCCTCTTCCAATGAGCCTCCCCCTCAGTGTACAGGAGTCTCTGAACCACCTGCAGTCTGAAGGCTGCCACCCTGCTGAAAATGCTGACTAGCCCCTGCCACCCCTCATCACTAGGAAGGTAGAGGACTGCCGGCCTCAAACTGTGTCTCCCACTCCAAAAGAACTCCAGCAGCACTCTCTGGATCTCCTTCACCAGGCCCTGGGGTGGGTCCAGGCATACCAGCTTGTGCCACAAGCTAGAGGCCACCAGATTATTAATAACAAGCACCCGGCCCCTGAAGGACAGTTGAGCCAGCAGTCCCTTCCACCTCTGCAGCCGCCCCCTCACCCTGTCCAACAAACCCTCCCAGTTCTTTTTCATGTAGTTTTCTGTTCCGAGGTGCACCCCCAGCACTTTAATGCCTGTTCTGTTCCATTTCAGCCCCTCAGGCAGGAAAGGAGGGGTGCCCTCATCCCAGCTGCCTGACAGGAAGGTGTCACATTTTGCCCAGAAGCTGCTCTCTGGAACTGGACTCATTTAGAGTCTGCTGCAGTGCTTGGACATCTGCATCCCCACTCACAAACACGGCAAAGGTCTCCCTTCTTGGGCAGCAGTGTAACCACTGCCCTACGGCAGCTAAGAGGCAGTTCCTTGTGGCTGAGGCTCTCTCTCAGAACCCGGAGCAGCTGTGTTCCAGAAACACAGCTGCTCCGGTTTCCTTCTGGATCGCCTCCTCCTCGGTCAGCACGGGCTCGCTCTGTGGCTGCGGTGCAGGAGCCGACTCTTCCACCCGCTCACCCCCAACACCCCCGACTTCCTCCCCACTAGCATCGCCCTGATCCTGCCCTGTTTCTGCTCTAGCCTCCTTTCTCGGGCAGGCTTTCCTCTGGTGTCCCTGTTCTCCACAGTAAAAAGACCTCATCGTCTCTGAACTGACGAACACCACGCAATTCATCCCTTCCATGTTAAAATTCCAGACAACATTAATGACTTGACTAGGATCATTTAATAAGACAAACGCCTGCCTTCTAAACGACATGACGTGCCTAACACTGTTATTTTTGCACCCCAGCGGGATTCCCTTAATCGGGGGACACCAGTTTACCAAACTGAGTTAAATTATTTTCTAATTGCTCATTTTTTTAAAAACTGAGGCACATTAGAAATAATAACTTTCGTAACCGGGGTTACTAGAGGGGAAACCTGAACAAATTCACCTTTCACTGTAAATCCTTCCTCTACCAGCTTGTGTATCAGAGACACCTCCACTAAAAATATTACCAGCACTTTATTCATTCTTGATGCCGACATACTATTCTCAAACCCCACCACCTCTCTTACCGCCAGCAGGCACTCCTCCACCGAAACCCCGGGGTCAGGCAGGCAACGGACCCCGTGTCTGCGGGTGAGAGCCCCCAGCCCTCCTGAACGAGACCCCATAACGGGATCTCCAAACACACACCACCACCCTACAAACAAACAAACAAACACACACACACCACTAACCTACGAACAAACAAACACCCAAAAAGAACAACTAAGTAACTATCAAAACAAAATAAATAAATAAATAAATAAATAAATAAATAAATAAAGTTTTAAATTTCCTGGTCCTACCACACCGGCGTTCCACCTCTCTGCAAGCCCTTCCCACAATCCTCCACGAGAGAGAGAGAGAGAGAGAGAGAGAGAGAGAGAGAGAGAGAGAGAGAGAGGATAAAGAATTTAATATTTGCTATTTGGGACCAGCACGATACTTGTTTATTTAAAAACTCACCATGTTTTGTCTGTGTAGTTCGTTTTGTTTATGTCTATTTATTTTGGCGTAGAGTGCCGTGTCCTGTTGTTTTCTGTTTGTTTAATACTTTTATTTTGTAATAAACCGGTGCCAGCAGGCGTCTTCACCATTTCATTTCATCCGTCCTGTTTTCTGTATTCATTTCCTGGTTCTGACACCGCCCACTTCGGCCGTCTGTGTGACAAGTACACATACATTTAGTCCCTTCTGCACAATTTGTACTACTTGCATTATGTTTCCTCATACTTCTGTTTTTGTTAGGGGCTACTGGTCTCTATTAACATCAGTATAATCACTGCATGTTGATTGGCCGACCTTTCATTCCGCCCATTTCGCTTTGTGTCAGTGCTCATTCGTTGATAAACAAGAGAAGACTTTAGCAGTGCAACGTGAAAACAGTTTTATGGAGTAATTATCATTATTATGAAGTAATAATTATTTTCTTTAGTGTGGCGGAGAAACTATCTGAAATATTCAAAACGAACATTGCTGCACATGAATCTGAAGGCAAAAATCCATGTCTGTGTTTGCAATGAATTGCACTGTTGATAAATATTATAAATAATTATCATACAGGTTTTGCCTTGTACCAATTTACCACATTGCGAGAATTTGAGCAACATTTTCTAAAATGGCAAGTGATGTGTGGGACAGTAAGGATTAACAATAACATAAAAAACAGGTTCAAAGTGCAGCTTCAGATTTTGGTAAGCGAGTCAGATTCAGGATACAGACAGAGGTGTGCTTCACGTTGTTCAAACACTGGCCCAACTTGCAAAGTACATGTTAAGCATAATGATCAATGTTTTGTTTGGTTTTGTTGTGATCCTAGTATTTTCTGTTATGAAGACTGTAATAAACGAAAACCAAGACAATTAGGTGTTTTTTCTTGTTACAATTATATTGGTTATATGTGAGTTTTTATTTGCGTAAAAGGCAGAATTGATATTACTTTATGAAAATGTGTATTTTGCCACTGTTTCTTGTGCAGAAACCACAATACCAGGAATAAAAAAAAAAAAAAAAAAAAAAAAAAAAAGACTTGGCTTTTATAAGGTTTCTGCCTGAAATCTTTTTCTGGAATAGATCATGGTAAATAATCTACACAGAAACACAACATAGATGTTTTAAGATAAGTAATAAGTATTAAATAAAGAAGAAACAGTTATATATGTTCTAATCCAAAGCTATTATCAGTTCATAAGTCAAGAAATGGTTAGGAGTGTATAGTGAAGTACTGTATAGTGAAGGGACACTGCAGCTGCCAGTCTCAGCTCTAACCGAAGAGGTTAAGTGCGCCAAGGTTCGATTGGAAATTACATTGGTAATCACATGATAAATGTATGAGGGAGGCAGCACCTGTGTTGAAAACTGGAAGAAAGCGGGTGGTAAATGAATATGTGGAAGATGCAAAGGCTGCCCTTCGTATCAGTGATATCATGGGGCAAGTATAGCATGGAAGAGAAGGCCTTGGTCTCGGTTCAGCTCCTTCTACATGGCACAAAGCAGCCCCAGCTCAACGGAGGAAGCTGGTAGTCAGCAAGGTACAAAAGCTGGAGGAAAGGATGAGGTGTGTAAAGGCAGTTTCCCAGGCCAAGCAGGGAAAATGGACGAGATGAGAAAGTGTGAAACAACGCAAGATAGGCCGGCAAGGCCTATGGACAATGGAACAGAGCAGGATCAGTTTCCTCATCGGATCAACATATGATATTCTCCCATCACCACAGAACCTAAACCTTTGGGTGGGTGAGGATTCTTCATGTCCTTTGTGTTCATCACCTGCAACGTTAAGGCACATTTTCCCTTAGCATTGGAAGACAAGCTTAAACTGACCAATAAGTTGCCACCAGTTCCATCAAAGCATTACACACAAAAGACAATATTCCTCTGTCCAGGAGAGCAACCACCAAGAAAAGATGTTAAAACCAAGCCTCACCCAGGACAACTGGAAGATGCCGGCAGATGTTGGAACAACACGAGATTGGCTGGCGAGATCTGTGGACAATGGAACAGAGCAAAATCAGTTTTTCTCATCATGTCAACGTATGATGTTTTCCCATCACCACAGAACCATAATCTATGGGTAGGAGAGGATCTGTGGTGTCCTTTGTGTTCATCGCCAGCTACATTAAGACACATTTTGACAGGATGTAAGGTGGGATTTAGCCACGGACAGTTTACTTGGCGCCATGACCAGGTGCTGTGATGTTTGGCCTTAGCATTGGAAGACAAGCACAGCATGACCAACGTGTTGCCACAAATTCCATCAATATACTGTATGACACATGAAGAACAACATTCCTCTGTCCAGCAACCTACAAGAAAAGGTATTAAAACCAAAACTCGTCCAGCATAACTGGAAGCTGAGACAGGAAAATGCTGGCAGATGTTGGAGAACGACATATTTTCCCACCTGCAGTTACCACCACTAACCTTCGGCCTGATATTGTCTTGTGGTCTGGATCAGCACGTCTTGTTAACAGTACCATGGGAGGAGGATGTTGATGAGACATATGAAAGGAAGAAACCCAGTTGAGGTGGGTTGTTGAGGATTTGTGGCACACTCCACAACCCGGTTTCTCAGAGACATCGGATTCAGTGGTCAAGAGTTGCGACACACAGTGAAGAACTTACCTGAAGCAACAGAGGAGCAGCAACTGTCTCTGGTTGAGATAAAAAGATAATGGTGGAGACCTTAAGCACAGTAAAAAAAAAAAAAAAAAAAAAGCTGGGCTTAGCCGAGTGGGGGTGGAAGGCGATGAAGCTGGTTCGCCAGAATCACTGTTGAGCCCTCTTAAGGTGTCGTGTGCTAGTCGACAAAACACCAAGGATGGAAGGTGCCCACTTGAAGATCCCAGAGATATACCCTACTTAGCTCAATCCAGAGTGATGTCATGCTGATTCGCTGGGGAGACCGTACTGGGTTGATCCGCAGAGCCAGCATCGCAGCCGTTGTTTGTGCTGATGCACCAGGATGGCAAAATAGGCTGATTCCTGGAGCCACCATTACACTTCAGCCATCAATACCAAGAAGAAGGATATCTACATCATAAGATGGAAGGAAACACAGATGGATCACATTAGTTTACAGTAAAAGTCCAATTTCAGCATGAAGTTTTAACACTCTCATGTAATGGAAATCATCTTGTAGCATGGCCAGGTCTTGTAGGTGAGTACCCTGGTCTGGAAAGTATGGGTATGATTTCAGAGAATACTATGGAGATTAAAGTAGTGCCTGTTACATAATACATGTGAGGGGTATTTTAGCCCCTATTGTGCATTGTTTGACTTAGACCTTTTTGTATCATTCATAACATTTTTTTTTTTTTTGTATACAATTTTTTTTATAACATCATCCATTTTTTTAGAGATATCTTGAAACAAAAGTCTCTATCTACAGCAGCTGCTGCATTGTGTAATATTTCTTAATGCTTGTCATTTAAGGTTTAACTTAAGTGTCGTGTCATGACTGGGTGATACATGCAAAGAGTGCAAAGCTTTTTGTATTTTCAGCTTCTTTGTCTATGGTGAATTGGTTCTAATTGATCAGTTAGAACCAATTATGTATACATTTGTAAACTATTTATTCATTGGCACTCAAATTAACTCAGTTTTTAAAATGTTTACACCCGGCGGTGTATATCAGTACCTGTAGTTTTTTTTTGAGAATTACACCCCTGTTAAACCATAGAGAATCGTGTGTGCATGTATTTACGCGTAACCCAATTATTTGTAATATATTGAAAACCCCGAACCTAATTTGAATATATTTGAACTCATTTTGTCACATACAAACACACCAATAGTGTTAGGTATTTTGACGCGTATTAATAAAGTTTGTTAACATATTTCTAGGGGGAGGATTTGCCCTGACATCTCCACACACTATTTCTCTTTCTCTTTCTACGTTCAGCCCCACCCTACTCAAGTCAAACCCTCCCTATACCTTAAAAAAACAGGAAGCTGGGAGGCACGGTAATAGACAGGCGAAACTACAACTGGTAAAGCGACAGATATAAGTATTTATATTTGCAGGCTTTAAATTGAAGACGTTGCTGAAGTGACAGGCAAAGAAGAAATCTAAATTATCGCCTTTTCTGGTTGATGCATTCCTTGATTCGATCGAAAATAAGCTGGGTAGGTACCAATCAGATCGAATGTACGAGGAAAAGCTTCGCTTATGTTGCTAAATGTATCCTGTGTATGGCAAATGCTGAAGTTATTAGCTTGCTTAGCATGAACACAGTGATTTATGTGTATTCGTTTACTCTAAAACGTGCATTTTGAGTTTAGCTAGGTTCACTAACTCGTCGTGTTTTATTTTTCAGGTACAGTTCTGTACACAACAAAACATATATTACAACGGTGTGCAGTGATTGCCAATGTAATAACAAGCTGTGTTGAAATAATATATGTTTTGTGGTGTTTTTGACTTTTCTAAAACTGGTATAATTTTGTTTTTATAACACTTATTGCAGTGTCAAAGATGGGGAAAAAAAAAAAAAAAACTAGCGGTAGCATGTTGTCAGTTTCAAACCTTCTGTTGTGTCACCAACGCCAGCAGCCAGGTTTCACTTCCTTGTAACGTGTGTATTATGATGTGACTACCATTTTATTTATTTTATTGTATTTGGAAATACATAAATTATGTTATTTAACGTACACAAGAAATATAAAGTGGCAAGTGAAGAGAATATACAACAGCAGCTTCCGGTTTGATGTCGTGGCGTAGGCTATGTTGAGTATAATGCTTAATTTGTGCAATTATGTAACTAATTGTTTTTAACATTTTTATAACTAGTACACGCTGATTCACCTCACGCGGTGCATAGCTTACTTGCAGGTCAGCGAGGGAGCTGTAACTATGGCTCTCAAGTGTCCCATACATGTTTACTCTGGTTGTATTACTGTTTTCTGTTTACACCGTGAGGCAGCAGCTAAGAAGTCTTCTACTGGTTGCAAGTTCCAGTTCAGCAAAAGCATACAGTACATACTGAGGGTGGTTCTGACAACCTTAAATTCTGTATTCGAAGCAGTGACCAAGGGATTCATAAAATATTAACCACAATTACTGTACACAAGTATATTTAATATTAGAAATACAGACGATATGCACAGTAAATCAGCAGTTTAAGTGTGGATGAACCCAGATCTGTTGTGAAGTTTACAACTAGGTTAAATGTAGTTATATATAAAATAGACATTTCCACTGTGCATATGAGAATGTTTAATGTTTGGTATAAATTGTTGCATAAGTCAACTTTGACTAGGGTTTTTGAAATCTTACAAAAAAAAAAAAAAAAAAAAAAAAAAAACTTTGTTCACATTTTGCAGCAAGCTTGTTATGTTACTTTGTTGGAAAAGTAAACTTGTCATAAGGTATATTGGTACTTGTTACAGAGTATATTGCTCTGTAAAACAACCTTCACATGCCAATGTTTTTTTTTTTTTGAGTAGAATATTGTTTCTGAGATTGAAAGATAATATTCTCCAAATAGGTAAAAGATGATTTCCTTAAAATAAAAAAAATGCATATACCCAGGTGGATTCTGTGTAAGCAGGTACTGTACCTGTTTGGATGGAGTAAATTCTGTACTGTAATGGTTTTAAAAAAATGAAATAAAAATTTTGTGCATTGTTAACTTAGGACTTTAAATATATGCTAAAAATAAGAGCGCTTACTGAAGAGTGTGCCATTGCTCCAGTATACCTCACTGGTTTACTGAACAGGAAAAGTGCCTGGAATAATTCTCTAGTTACTTCCTCCTGGAAGGAAAATAACTGCTGATTACTTTTACAGTGGGGGGTCATTGTCCTTCAAAGCAGCTTCCCTACACCAGTGATTCATTGCTGCATTGACTGAGCTTGACAATAACATATCCAATTTAATTCTAGCAGTTATAAGATGGCCTTGACTTTAATTGGGTACAGATGGTAAACGTCATACAATCGAGTGACCCTAGACTTCCACCATTATCACTTGGGTTTAAAAAAAAAAAAAAAAGTCTAACAGTCTTAAACCACCAGAGGTGGCTTATCTAGGCAGGGTAGGATCCAATGGACCCCTTGGTTTGGAAGGTTTTACTGTTTTGTTTTTTTTTGCTCTCCTCAGGTCAGCTTTGTACTGTACAACTTGCATTAATACATTTTTTTTTTTGGAAAGTCACAAGATTTAATTGCCAAACACAGGTGATTGAACTCCGATCTATGGGAGGCAGGCTGCTGATCAGTAAAGTTGATTTACTTCCTGGTGCAGCACAACAGCATTCTCTCTTTCTCCAACTATTCCTGAGGCCTTCTATTAGAAATATCTTTATCTTGTTACTATTAGTTGTTTGTTTTGGATACTTTCCAACTAAAATGTTTTTTAAAAGGTGTCTTAAAGTGTATATGCTTTTTATTTTTTTATTATTAAACATTACAATGAAAATGAAAAAAAAAAAAAAAAAAAAAACACACCTTTTACAACCTGGAATATAGCCTGGATTGTATCAACCACCATATTTTAGGTGAATCTTGTGATAACACCAGATATATGGTTAATGTAATCTAAGGGGATCTGCTCTTACAGTCAATTTCTCCAAAAAAAAAAAGAGCTGTTGCTTATCCTGGCAGGGTCTAAATTTGATCAAATCAACCCATAGATTAGATAATTCAAGACAAATGCTCACATTAAAGGCAATTTGTCAATTGGATATACAGTACATTGTCATAGTACATGTAAAATGTGTCTAAAACCAGTAAGTGGTTCTTGTTAAACCAATCCAATATTTGTGCAATAGTGTGAGTAAAGCCAGTGTAACTATTATTTATTTTTGTTTATTTTAGCATATTTTATAACTGTAGTTCATGCTGATTCAGCTCACTCACTGCTTAGTTTACCTGAGGCAGGCCTGAGAGGGAGCTGCAACTATTGTTTTCAGGTGCAATATCCGATACAAAAATAAACAACATTTCAGCGAAATTATTTACGGACACAGTGTTTGGTTTGAGGAATGGCATGTGTGTTGCATTACTGTTTTCTATTTGCACTGTGAGGCAGCTGCTAGGAAGTTTTGAAAAAAAAGTTTGTAGGAAACATGCCAATCCTGTAAAAGAATGGAAGACCCCCTCAGGTGCAATGTTGTCTTCAGCTGAAGTGTCATGTTTCCTTGTGGCACCTCCTCCTACTGGCAGTAAGTTCCATTTTTGCAGAAGCATACCTGTGCTTTTAGTGTGGTTTTAATAACCTTGAATTCTGTATTCCAAGTTGTGACCAAGGGATTCATAAAATATTAACCACATCATTACTGTGCTGTACAGCTATCTGAATGTTGGTTAAATCCAAATCTGCAATGAGGTATACACTTGTCATTTGGCAATAAAAGTGCTGTAGTGTCTGTGACTTTAGCCACTTAGCTCGCTGGTAGAGAGAGTCTTGGTGGACACTGAAGGCTCTATAAAATCTTCCAATGCCAATGTTTTATCTTAATACATTAAAAAAAAAAAAAAAAAAAAAAAAAAAAAACACAACAAAAAGACTGGCTTAGTAAAGTTTGGTTTCAGCATTTCAGAGGCACCTTGTGCCACAGTACATTTGAGATCCAAAGCATATATTTTTGAAGAGATCTGTACATTTGCTTTATTTTAGATTGTTTTTGGAATAGAACATTCTTTCTAAGATTGAAAGATAATTTTCTCCGAATGGGTAAACGATGATTTCCTTAAAATGGAAAATGCATATACCCAGGTGAGTTTTGTATAAGCAGGTACTGCACCTGTCCAGATGGAGTAAGTTCAATACTGAAAAGACTTTATAAAATGAAAAAATCTTCTGCATTGTTAACTTAGACATTAAATATATGCTATAAATAACAGCACTCACTGAAGAGTGCCTGCCACTTTCTATACTTTGCTCATTTACTGGATAGGAAAGTGCCTGGAGTAATTCTCTAGTTACTTCTGATTCCTGGAAGGAAAATAACTGCTGATTACTTTTACAGTGGGGGTCATTGTCCTTCAAAGCAGCTTCCCTACACCAGTGATTCATTGCTGCATTGACTGAGCTTGACAGTAACATGTCCACTGTAATTCTAGCAGTTATGAGATGGCCTTGGCTTTAATTGGGTACAAATGGTAAATGTGAACAATCAAGTGACTCGATCCTTTACCATTATCAATGACAGTTTAAAAAAAAAAAAAAAAAAAAAAAAAAAAAAAGCTATCCGTCTTATCCAGTCAGGGTGTAATCCAATCGACGCCTGGGTTCGGGGGGTTTTACTGGGTTATTTTTTTTCTCTAATTAGTTGTCCTTTGTATTGTACAGTTTGCATTAATTAATTTCTGTGGCCACAGCAGCACCCTTGTAGCCCCCCCAGCAACTCCTCTCTAATCAGACGTTACCTTAATTGGCATCGCTATCCAGTTTTCACTGAGCACAGCTCATGCTGCTTGCATTCTGATTCCTCATGCTGCTTCTGTTTCTGTTAGCGGCTATTGGCTAGCATTAACATCAGTATATCGTATTCCTTCGGGGGGGAACTTGCATCGAATCTCGGGCTAGAGTTTGCCAGAAGGCATGTGGGAAACTCTGAGACCAAGTGGAAGAAGATTCTGTGGTCTGATGAGACCAAAATAGAGCTTTTTGGCCTCAACGCTAAGCGCTATGTTTGGCGCAAGCCTAACAAGCACATCATCCTGAAAACATGGTAGGGCTAAATAAGGGCTGCTTTGCATTTCATTATACTAAACAGTGCCTTGGATAAATTCAAGCCACTTGTAAATAACAAGTTGGCATCTCTTAGTGAAATCTACTTTAACCCTCCTTGTTCATCGCAGGGGAAGTGTTTGTTATGCACTTAGAGCCAAAACATTCTTGAGGGTCTTTTAAAACAGTGGACAATAGTAGGCCATACTGAACATAGCAGATGACATTTTAATGTGTAGTTAAATTGCATTAAGATTCAAGTTTTGAAACCGCAAATACGCATGCTGCATACTGGATAATATTTAGTATAAATATGAGTGCGATAATACTAAGTAGACGTTCATATAAAACTGAATGTGTTGTAAAACATGTATACATATATTTTAATATTTATACATAATGGCAACATTATTTATAAAATACATTTGAAATAATTAAATAAAATCTCTATTTATCCCATGCCTGTTTACCATACTGTATGACTCATTAAATAGGTAATTAGGAGACCTACAAAATGATTACACTACATCATAAAATTCACTGGAAATATTTTAGCTGTATGTACTTTGACATACCCAGCATTGGCCCCATTTAATGTAACTAACAGAGTTGTTGTGTGGACACAGTGGTCTAGATTCCAAAAGCTGTTCGCTACATAGAAGAATTGTTTCAGAAAGGAAAAAGGCACACAATAAACAAACCTCAAATAAACAAGTAATTTACCCACGAAGTACAGCATTACATTTTCTTTTGGAAAAAATCAGTACACAAGCTGTATTTATGTAATTTTGTACATTACATTTTGCGGTTAAAGCAATTGGAGTATGTTCTCTTAACAATATAGTTAGATACTATTTAAACTACAGGTAGATGCCAGTTAAATAGGCTCCACAAATGACAAAGTAGTGGCTTGCCAGTCGTCTTAAGCTGTTTATGTTTTTGTGGATTGTCATTTTTTTTTCCTCCACCATATAGACAATTACTCTTTATGCATAACACTAGTGCTTCACCCAAGATAAAGGAAACTCTTGTAATGAGTCAAAGAGGTACTTCTTAAGCAACTTCCTGTCAAACAGCAGCCTAACATCTTCAAAAGAGAGACAGAGATTGTTTTAGAGGTTTGTCTATATCTGGTTGTAAAAGGTTGCATGATTTGATTCCTTCGCCATCTACTTTAATCACTTTTCTGGTATGCCTCCAAAATAGAACAAGGGTGCAAATACAGTGATACAATCAATACTGCTGTTACTTATACTCTGTATGTGGGATGGGACTTTTGAGATGTTTCCCCTAGGAAATCAGCGCTGTTACTTATAGACTGGTAGGCAACCAGTGATCATGTGACTGCTGGTATCCCAATGGAATATTTAAAACTTATGTAAGAGGCAAACAATAATGTTCTTTGAAGAATTAACGGCATCTGCAGTGACTTATTAACTTTGGTGTCTTTTATTTTATCATCTTTTAGCCAATGTATCTTCCCTTAGACACATCATTGTTTAAGAATTACTATAGATTATGGTTGCTCTATAAGTGGTAGTTCAAAGCGAGAGTGCTTCAGTCAATAGCATGGGACTGTAATTACTATACAGTAGTCTCCAGCTAAGAGAATACCCCTTGGGAAGCAAGCAAAGTGTTCTTATAGCCAAACCGTTCTCTAAGACTGAGTTAGCCACCAGACACAATATGAATCAATCAATAAGTAAATATATATTACTTGTCATGGCGCACACGCATCAACATATGACATGAACTGAATAAGTAAAAAAAGCAATAGGCAAGTGTATGTTAATAAACTAGAATAATAAAGTAATAGACAAACTAATGTGAATAAGCTAACTGTCAAACAAAATTCTCACATCACCCCTACACATGTTAAAAAATGCAGAGGCAACATACAAGATATGCACATTATTGAACAGAATGGTGATGCAACTCACTAGAATGGGAAACACCAGATTGCATTTTGACTTGTGTCTGATTTCAGGTTTTTTTCAAGAGCTCGAACAATTTCCACTTATTGTAGCAAAAGAAACAGCAGCGCATTTCTCTGTTTGTTTACTTGTGCACTTGTGGAAATCATAATACAAAACGAGTCAATGATATGACGGTGGTTCTGGAAAGATTTAATAAACCAATCAGTGTCCCCCAAGACACTCTCACGATGACATTTTTCAAAATTCTGAATAAACCATAATTTAAGTTTGAGTTATTGGGTTACAAAATTGGTGTTATCAGTTGCTATCGGTGCCAATAAGGTGTTCTTTAAAACAAAGTTTTAATCATGTTCTTTTAGCAGGAGCATTTGCAATGGAAAAATGTTTTTGCCACATGGTGTTCCCTTGGACATTGTTCCTATACACGGAGACCAGGGTATTTCACATTCTTTTGGGAGATCATTTGAACTGTAGAATTGTAAATATTTATGCCTTGTAATGATATAATGAGATTTCAGTTCCTTAGAGACCAGTTAATTTAATATTTTTAGTTGGGGATAAAAATGTTTTGGAAAGTTAATTTGGAACAAATAAACATATAGGCCATACAAATGCTTATACCATATACAGCACTCTTGCCAAACTACTGTACATTACACCATATTTTAAGTTAACAACAGCATTTTTTTGGAACCAAAAATATCATACTGTTATGAGAGGTTAATTTCTGATGTAAAATGATCTGCGTTTAAGAGCTCCAGCTAATCAATAAATTAAAAAAAAAAAAAAATGTATTAGTAATGTGTAGACAAACTGTGCTACAATTCTTAATATGGACCGTAATAGTGCATACGGGTATCTGCAGCCCTTACATAGGTACCATAACACATCATCGCATCTGCATTGTGCTTTGCAAAGTATAGCAGGAATGACCTACATTAGTTTAACCATGTTTGCGAATTCACACTAGGCCTGCACCCAGTCATGGGTCTTAGAAATAACCCTAATAAAGGTATATTGTTTAAATGATCAGGATGGAGGATTTTTGGCAATAAATGGCAAATTACTGCATGTCCAACTAGGAAGCCTACTTATTCATTCTGTGATAAGTGCAATCATATTAAGATTATATTTAGCAGGGGCCTGATCGCTAGATCATTTCAATAATATTAATAAACAATGGGTGCATGACTAGTCTTAATTAGTAGGAACCAAATTTGTACCTACTGATAAATGTTTATTCATATTGGATCTACTGTTGTTAGAACATCCGACAGAGGGTTAGGTATTCCATTACTTTGACACCAGGGGGGCCCTGTTAGCACAGCCAATCAGACTTCACAAGGATATACAAACTCCAGTATTAAATCACAATGTTCTAGGACACAAAAGGCTATTCTAATAAAATAAACATATTATTTGTTGGATTTATTCATTTATGCTTTTTTTTTTCTTTCAAGGAAACAAAGTCCACACATAGGTAGCAGCAACAAGATTAAAAGCATCTCAGGTGATAAGTAAAGGGGTCAAAACAAGAAAAAAAAATCTAGACACCTTCGAATAAGACAGAAGTGCAGTATCCTTTAAAAGAAGTGCCCCTCCCTTTTTAAAAGCACTGCTTCATCCCTTGGTCAAAGTGTTCTTACTGTGAGTGTTACAGGAGAGCAGTGTAAAGGTAAACATTACCACTCCACTACCATATTTATTTATTTTCTTTTTCTTTTATAAGGCAGTCCATCTTTTACATAAGGTTTGGTAAAGGCACTTAACATTTAAATGTACAAACTTCTTTATCAAGAAACTGTATTTTTTTTTTTTTTTGCAGCCTTATTCTGCAGAATGGGTAGTCATGTAGGAAAACCTGAAGCAGAAAATGAAGTGTCTGAAAAGGTAAGAACTTATTGCTTTTTTTAATCTGATGATCGCATCATTTATATATACTGTACTTTATGTATTTTTGTTCGCGATCCATGTTTCATTACGTCTCTGTTTCAGTTGAAGATCTTGTGATTTTAACCAATGGGAAGGTCAGAGGTCTGCCCTGGTTTTGCAGCTATCCAATCATTAGTGAACAGAAGCAGGACAAAAATATGCTAGGGTGTGCGGTGTAAGAATAGCTGTAATTCACCCAATATTGCTATTATTATAGAAACCATTATTGAGAATTGAGAACTTTGAACTAATATTTAGAATGGCTTTTTACAAACGTAACCTTTCAGGATCAAACATTTTTCAGTGGGATTCTCCCCCAGGACCAGGTGTTTTCTGGCTGTAGTTGACTTATACAAATTAACTAAAAATTTATTTTTTTACAGTGTTTTTGAAATGGTGTCCATTTTTTTCAGAACACTGGGGAACATTATAAAGTACTTCAGAAACCATACAGTGATTTTTTTTTTCTTATGTATTTAGCTTTACAGCTTGCAGTCATGACACTTTGAAGTAGGAATTAATATGTGTTACGTGCACAACCTACTCCACACATTCAAAGCAAAAACAAAAAGAAGTAAATAGAATAGAATATTGGAAGAGTTATGATTGCATAAGTGTTTAAACCCTTTGCTGTGGCAAACCTAAATTAATTCAGTTGCACAAAATGACCTTAACGAGCCACACAGTTAGTTGAATGGCCTCTGTCTGTGTGAAATATTAGTGGATCTCATGATTTCAGAATAAAAACACCTGTCTCTCTGAGGTTCCTTGGTCAGGTAGTGAATTTCAAGCAAAGACGTAACCATGAAGACCAAGGAGCTTTCAAAGCAATAAAGTCGTTGAAAAGCAAAGATAAGGAGAAGGGTACAAAAAAATATCGAAGTCTCTGAATATCCCTGTGAGCACAGTCTACACAATCATCAAGAAATGGAAGGTGCATTGTACCACCAAGACACTGCCTAGATCAGGCCGTCCTTCCAAACTGAGCAGCCGGGCAAGGAGGAAACTAGTGAGGGATCCCACTATGAGGCCAACGACAACTTTGAAAGAGCTACAGAGTTCAATGACTAGATGGGAGAAAATGTGCATCAGTCAACAATATCCAGAACACTTGTGGCAAATGGTGTTATGGTGAGACGAGACCAAACTGGAACTTTCTGGTCTAAATGCAAAGCATTACGTTTGGCGCAGACCCCACAGCACATCTCCCAGTCGACATCACCCCTTCAGTCAAGCATGGTGGTGGCAATATCATACTATGGGGATGCATCTCCTCAGCAGGGACTGGAAAGCTTGTTAGGATTGAAGGAAAAATGGATGGAGCAAAGTGCAGGCAAATACTAGAAGAAAGTCTGTTTCAGTCTGCTAAAGACTTAAAACTGGGGCAAAAATTCACCTTTCAGCAGGACAATGATCCAGAGCACAAGGCCAAAGCTAAACTGGAAGAATAAGAAAGTGAATGTCCTTGAGTGGCCCAGTCAAAGTCCTGACTTGAATCCTGTTGAGAATCTGTGGAAAGACTTGAAAACTGCTGTCCATAAGCGATCCCCAAGCAACCTGAGAGAGCTTGAGCAAATCTGCCAAGAAGACTGGGCACAAATTGCACCAAGCAGGTGTGCAAAGTTGGTGTAGACTTGCCAAAAAGACTGTAATTGCTGCCAAAGGTTCTTTCACTAAATTAGTGAGTTGATGTGTCTGAATACATATGCAATCAGCTTATTTCAGTTTTTTTCTTTTAGTTTTTGCTGACATTTACTGTAGCTTATCTTACCCTAAATCCCTTGTTACATGAGTCAATTTACTAGCAACTTTTATCGCCTGCGACCAAATCCAGTGAGGATTGCCCCGTGTAACAGCCCCAACGTTCTGGCAACTGCCTGGCAACACGATTGCTTAAGTGGATAGCAATCCTACTACAGGCAACAGGTTCCAGGCAATATCCAATCAGAACAGTGGTGTGTGTTACGTGATTCTGACTGCTACAGTGAAAATGATAGTTAAAATGGACACGAAATCCACAATTACCTGGACTCAGGACAAAAATACTTCTGATAGAGTTTTGTGAAGGTTGGTCAACACATCCTTTTAATTTGGTAGTATTTGATAACAACCAATGCTGGAAGAGTTACTTGTAACAAGTTTTTAAAACTACTTAAAATCTTTGGTCCACCTATCGTTAACCTATAGGGGAATAAAAATGTAGCTGCTGTAACTCTGCTAAACCTGATATCGTTTTTTATTTAGTTACCTTTTTTGAAACTGTTACTCCGCAGAACTATGACCATGAAAGGCCATTTTTTATTATGACTGACAAAAGAAAAAAAAATCTCTTTTTGTACATCCTTGTTTAATGTGTATACACATAGCATGTCACAAAAAAAAAATATATATATATATATATATATATATATATATATATATATATATATATATATATATGTGTGTGTGTGTGTGTGTGTGTGTGTGTGTAATGGACAAAAAATGGATACACCTGGGTAAATGAGGGACACCAAGTATATTGAAAGCAAGAGCTTTGACACAGGTGTGGCTCATGTGTTAATTAAGCAAATAACATCCCAGCATACTTAGGGTCATGTATAAATATGCTGGACAGGCCTGGTTACCTATAGTTGAGGCTATCATGGCTGCAAGAGGAGACCTCAGTGACTTTGAAAGAGGGGTGATTGTTGGGGTGTGTTTGGCAGGAGCTTCAGTGACCAAGACAGTTCAACTTGTTGATGTTTCACGAGCAACGGTGTCTAAGGTGATGACAGCATGCAACTCCGTGGGAAAGACTTCGTCAGCAGAGGACAACAGTGGGCAGAAGCACAGACTCCAGGATTGTGATGTCTGTGCATTAATTCTTAGTTCAAGGCGAAACAGGTGAGCAACTGCAGCTCAGTTGACTGCGAATTTCAACCTGGGGCGCGAGCAGCCAGTTTCATCAAAAACGGTCCGCCGAGAACTCCACAGAGCAGGATACCATAGTCGGGTTGCAGCACACAAACCGCTCCTCATGCCTGGCAATGCGTGTTTGCAAATCCGGTGGTGTAAATTGCACAGGCAATGAACTACCAAGCTGTGGAGAAATGTGATATGGTCAGATGAATCATCCTTCACCATATTTTTGACAAATGGACGAGTGCACGTGTGGCGCCAACCTAAAGAACTGTACAGCCTTCAGTTCTTGGTTCCAACAGTGAAAGGTTCTGGTGGTTCCATAATGTTGTGGGAAGCATTTTCCTGACATGGTTTGGGAGCACTCATTCCATTGGAAGGCAATGTTATGCTAATCGCTACTTAATGGTAGTGAGTGATCATCTTCACCCCATGTTGCAGCATTTCTTTCTTGTCGGGGGGGGGGGGGGGGTCTTCCAGGATGACAATGCCCCCATCCACAGAGCACGTGTGGTCGCCCAGTGGTTTGATGAGCATGACACCAGATCTGAACCCAGTCGAGCATTTATGGGATATTCTGTAACGACACCTGAGACAGCGGTTTCCTTCTCCATCAACCAGGCGTCAGTTGATTGACTTTCTCGTGGAAGAATGGTGCTGGATCCCTCCTGCAGAATTCCAGAGGCTGGTAGACTCTATGCCACGGTGCATATAGAACGCACGTGGTGGCCCAACGCCCTATTAAGTGACTTCCATTTTTTTGTCCACTATCTTTTTTATATATGGATAAATATATATAAAAATGGATAAATGGCATCTGCCAATAAATAAAATATATTGTGTTACTGTATATTGTACTTGTTCTCAACTGTATTGTGCTTCACTGTAATATGATATTTTCTACAACTGTCAGTTATAAATAATATTAGCCTTACTTGTAACTGGTTGTATTGTCGCTTTGAAGCTCATTCAATAAACTGTGAAAGCAGCCTTTTTCCTGGCATTTAGGTGTTTTTCTTCAGCTTCTAAAAAATTAATTAATAGAACCGCACTTATGGCCCTTCTTGTTTAATGGCTGCCATTTCAAACTGTTAATTTACTGTTAATTCCAGAAACACATGACATAGTTCTTAAATATGATTGGATATTGCTTGGATTAAAGGCAGTTTGTATTGAATGGGTTGCCTGTTCGTTGTATCGTGTAACAGGTCAAATCCCCCGTGGTGACGTCGCTGGCAACACATTGCTACAATTTGTGTTGACTCAAGTAACAAGTCCTTGAAGTCTTCAGTTTGAGCATTCAAGTTTTTTATTAGCAACATTTTTATTATCTCTAAACAAGTTCCTGTGATGTTTTCTTTCCGAGTTTGTCTCTGCCGGGCTGCTGTAAACTGTCTCTGCCCTTTTAGATGATAAATACCTCTCTGAAGAAGAAAAAAAAAAACGATCAAGAAGTGAACTGCAGTCCCTCCCGAATCCATTAATATGTGTTACTAATTTTTGTAGAAAACGCCTACACTTTACACAATACAGGTAAAACCTGAAGCATAAAAACACTTTTCAAAGTAGATGGAATAATTAAAAACAATGCAGATTGCTTGGTCCGCATCTTTGTCCTTCTATGCAGCTGTCACACTTTACATGGTAAAAATAACTGCCTTGATTTTGCACCAACCCTCGTCAAAAATGTATCATGTTTTACAGTAGTGTCCAGTAAAGAGAACACCCCTCGGGAAGCGCATCCAGTAATATCACTTGCGTAGAGTGCAGGATGCCCCCCATAGCCTGGACGTCGCCGGTTCGAGTCCAGGGTATTCCTTTGCCGACCGAGGACGGGAGCTCCCAGGGGCTGTCGCACAACTGGCCGAGCTTCGCGTGGGGGAGGGTGGGTTAGGTCGGCCAGGGTGTCCTTGGCTGACCGTGCACCAGCGACCCCTGTAGTCTGGCTGGGTGCCTGCGGACTTGCCTGTAAGCTGCCCAAAGTTTTCTGCTGCGACGCTGTAGCTCTGAGGTGGCTGCATGGTGAGTTGCAGTGTGAAAAGAAGCGGTCGGCTGATGGCACACGCTTCAGAGAACAGCAGCCGTGCTAGGTTAATTATGAATACCTGTACAGGAGTAATATTCAAGACATGCACAAAATTATTTAACTTGCCAGAACAGAAAACGCCAAATTGCTCCGTGACTTGCATCTGATTTTCTGTTTATTTCAAGAGCTAACAATTTCCAACTCTTTATAGCAAGAGAAACAGCAGTGCATTTTACTGTTTGTTTACATGTCATTTTGTAGCAATGAGCTGCACTTGTGGAAATCAGAAGAAAAAACGAGGCAATGATATGATGGTGGTTGTGGAAAGATTTGAATAAACCAATCGGTACTCTTCAAGGCATTGTCGCGATAAGTCAGATTTGAAAAGACTGAATACAATTTGAATTTAAGTTTGATGATGAGTTATGTTACAAAACGTTACTGTATCAGTTATGAACGAATCGCTAGCAGTGCCAAAAAGGTGTTATTTTAAGCGAAGTTCCTTTAGGCAGAGCATTTACGATGTGGAAAATTTTTTTCACCACAAGGGTGTTCTCTTAGTCAAAATGTTCTCTTAGGAGGTGTTCCTGTACGCGGAGATGACTGTACCATATTTTTTTCAATTTGATAAGCCCTCACACATGTTGGGATTCTGATAAATTAACAAAGCACCTTGTCATTTATCTGTGAAAGGAAGTCTCACGGTTGCAGCAGCTTCTAAATTGAAAATGTTATCCATGTTTAATGATGAAGAGAGTCATTAAGGGAAGAAAGATGTGATATCAGTACACAAACAAACTCTTAGAGAATTACCACATGATGCAAAGAATGTATTAAAGTTATTTTAATGTGCAACCTTGTTTCAATAGTTTGGTTCATTTTTAAATAAGTATGGCTGCCAATTGAATTTGTTTTTGTAAACATGTAATTGGTTTTGCAAGTCATGGTGTTCAAGGTCTGTTTTGAAGAGGTGGTGGTTACATTTTGCAGAAGCAGGTGTTTAGCCAAGATGTGTAGCAGGTGTTAATCTGTAAAACAAAACTTGCCACCTCAAGTGCCTGCAAACACTGTTTTAGTTTCAAAGCACCCTTCTGCCTCATGCTTTTGCATAGTCTCTTCTAAAGCGGCTTACCATAGGATGCACACATCCCTAGCCTCCACCACCTTACAAAAGTCACCTACACCACGTACACCTTTTTAAATATCTTTCAAAATAAAAGAATGTTAAAACTGAATGATTTTATCATTGCTTTGGTCACTGGTGTTTTTTTTTTTTTTTTTTTTTTATATCTTTTTTTTCCTAGTATTTTGTTATCTTTGGTCTTAATCCTGATTGACATCTTTTAGCGAGCTGATGACTGGCAAGAGTTAATTGAACATAACAATCACTTTCAGTCTTTTTTTTTCTTTCACCAGCTCTTTTACAAGAATGACACTGTCTGAACCAGCATGACTAACTGAAAACCAACTGGCTTTGACTAGACAAGTGTTAGATATTGCTGGGATTTACAGAAGGCTTCTTTTCCTCTTATGCCACCCTGTCCCGCAGGTGGAACGTGATAGTGCAATTACACATTACATATAAATCATTTGTAATATTATTACAAAAGGAAAAGAGCAAAAAAGAGCTGACTCAATATCAAAAACATTGTTTTCCTACCGTCAAACAGCGAAGGAATTTTCCGAATTCGCTATTTCACCGCTGAAATATTCCCTTCGCAATGTGTCTGGTACGTTATGGTTCAAAAACAACTCTGATTGACTAGGTCTGCGTTTGGCTGCTCTGGCCTTAAAATTATCTGTTGATGGTGAAATCTTCCTGAACACGTTGTAGAGGAGGTCACAAGCTGTCCAATCATACCTTGACTTTGTTTGTAGCCTAATCCATTGAAGAGTAATCGATGTGCGCAAGTAAATACACCATCTGTATTGCAAGGAGAACTTTCTGATCATTTTTCAAATCATAATATTTGTAAATCAAACGAAATGTCAAGCAGTGTTCCAACGCATCCCCAAAAAAGTCGATTCAGTCTTTTTAGAAGTTTTGGAGGAGATGGATAGGTGTGAAAGTGACATTGTAAATGATCTGCTTTCTGGGTTGGAGAGCGCTGATTCAGTTTCTGAAGCAGCATTTGAAGATGGATTGGATCCTCTTCAGGATTTGTAAGTATAATGGATCCACACTACATTTATAATAATACAGAATTCTACATTTAATAATAATAATAATAATAATAATAATAATAATAATAATAATAATAATACATCGAGCACTTTAGGGATGTAAATAGTTCAGTTGTTCATTTTGTACAGTTTGTGTTGGGTTTTTGTTCAGTTTTATTCATTGTTTGAAAAGGAAAATATTTGATTTGAAGTAAACAGTTTATTTTGACATATAGATACTTTCAAGCAAGTGAGTAAAAAAAAAAAGTCAGGTACTGAAAATTCAGGTTACAAAAAAGTCTCAGTAGCAACATTCTCCTTCACAAACACACAGTTATGTGAGAGCAATGTGCCTGACAGTTGTGGCATATGAATTGAGAGTATTTGTCATGCATACGCATCATGGATACATTTTGGCCACCCCAAAGCTCTCCAAAAAGGCCACCTTTTGAATGAAATATTGAACAGAAAATAAAAAAGAGGATTACAAAATCTAATTCATGTGGCAATGTATAGCATGTGAGGTGCCAGAAGGTAACATCCCTTTTAGAACTTGCTCAAGAAACTGGTGTATGACTGGCCATAAAGATTTACACAATATTCATTTTTGGAGAGGTTTGGGGACCCTTGGGCCTAGTTTTTTTAAAAACTTGTGTAGAATTTGATCCCTTTGTTCAATCAGTTTCAAAATGTTAACCAGTGTAGTAGACATGTTGTGGAAGCACTGGAAAAATATCTGGCTCTTTTCATGTGCTACAAGTTGAACAAATGACTATAGAATATAAACAAATGAAAACCGTTTGTTGTTTTTTGTATGTATTTTTCTGAATATCTCCCTCCAGTGTGGCACTGAGTAAGACTTTTAGTCCTGATGCCCAAGGGGTTACCTTGAATTCAAGCCCTGAACCTTGCCTGTGCTCTGTATACTTTGGAAGATAATGTGATTTATTTAAGGCCACAGCCCTCCATGCTGAAATTGCTTGTGGGGGGCTGGGGGTTTAACAGGTTTTAATAAGAACAGTGTTTTACAATATAGACTGGTGCTTCCTTTTTTACCACTAATGCTTCATTTTTTATAACAGCTGATGCATCAAAACAATTTTCACCAAAATTAACACCAAGAATTAACGGTACATTCGGAGATGTGGAATAGTCCATATTAATAGTACTAGTACACGGTTGAAAACTACTAAATGTATTAAAATGACACTGAGCAACACAATATAAATAGCAGAGGACAGTTTGTCCTCTTACATTCAAGGGTTGTGGAGATAATCTGATGTTCGGTTTGCGTCCACGATGCGACAGATCAAAAAGCCATTTGTGTTCAGATTTATTTTTAAATCAGCTTCAACACTGCAGCTCTCCATTGCTGTAGAAAAAAAAAAAAACGTGCATAGGATTGACCATCGATAGTAATTAAAACAATTGAATGCATGAAAGGATTGATACACTGTCCCAACCTTAGTACAATGGGTCCCAAAGTAGGCACAGTTACTGATACCACAGTACACAGAGGGTTACCAGTCAGTTACTGTGGAAACTTTTTTTTAAAACGTGTCAACTACATTTGTGAAAAATCCCCTCAAGAACCACCAGGTGGTGTGTTTTTCTTTCAACTTTTTTAAAATACCCTGAAAAAAACATTGGATTATTAAGGATTATTAAACAGCGACAACAGCGATTTGAATTGAAACATTATATTTCTATCACAGTATCTCTAATTAGTATATGAGACACAAAAAAGGGTATTGAAGTACTGTGGTTTGAAAAGAGGTTGTCAATGACACATAAATTAAAAGACACCATAGAATAACAGAGAACCAGCTATGTATTATACAATTTATTAAGAAATACAAAACATTTCTGCAAATTGGCATCCACATTTAGAATAGTTAGCTTCCCAAAACAACACATAACTAATCACATTATTTCTCTTGGCTAACATAGATATAAGAATAGTAGATAGTGCATCATAAGGTACCAAATAAAACAGATGATAACTTGTGCTGGTGTTTGTTTTCTGTATGTTGGGGATTGAGCAACCCAGAAAAATCACACTATCTCACACACACAGTGTTTTTTTGTGTGTGTGTGTGTGTTACAAAAGTTTTGTAGCTGCAGTACTGCCATTAGTAGAGTCACAATCACCAGTCCTCACTCAGATTCAAACCTATTTCAAATGCAGTACCTCCATTAAAATGTGTGTAAGTTAGGCAGCACCTGTGTTGAAAACTGGAAGAAAATGGGCGGCAAAGAAAGCTGTGGAAGATGCTAAGGATGCCCTTCGAATCGGTGATATTATAGGGCAGGTTCAGCATGGAAGAGGGGGTCTTGGTCTCGGTTCAGCTCCTCCAACAAGGCACAAGGCAACCCCAGCTCAATGGAGGAAGCTGGTAGTCAACGAGGCGCAAAAGCAGGAGGAGAGGATCAGGTGTATAAAGGCAGTTTTCCAGGCCAAGCAGGGAGAATGAATGAGATGGGAGAGTGTGAAACAACGCAAGATAGGCCGGCAAGACCTATGGACAATGGAACAGAGCAGGATCAGTTTCCTCATCGGATCAACATATGATATTCTCCCATCACCACAGAACCTAAACCTTTGGGTGGGTGAGGATTCTTCATGTCCTTTGTGTTCATCACCTGCAACGTTAAGGCACATTTTGACAGGATGTAAGGTGGGTCTTAGCCAAGGACTGTTTACTTGGCACCATGACCAGGTGCTGCGATGTTTGGCCTTAGCATTGGAAGACAAGCTTAAACTGACCAATAAGTTGCCACCAGTTCCATCAAAGCATTACACACAAAAGACAATATTCCTCTGTCCAGGAGAGCAACCACCAAGAAAAGATGTTAAAACCAAGCCTCACCCAGGACAACTGGAAGATGCCGGCAGATGTTGGAACGGCTTATTTTTCAACCAGACATTGTCTTGTGGTTTTGATCAGTATGCCTTGTTCATCTGGTAGAGTTATGTGCCCTGGGAGGATGCTGTGGACGAGGCTTATGAGAGGAAGAAAGTTAGGTATGCTCAACTTGCTGCAGATGCGAAACAGCGAGGATGGAGAGTCAGAGTTTACCCATTGGAGATGGGTTGTTGAAAATTTGTGGCACATTCTACAACCTGATTTCTCAGAGATGTCAGGTTCAGTGGCCAAGAGTTGCGTCGCACAGTGAAGAACTTATCTGAAGGAGCAGCAGCTGGCTTTGGTTGAGACGGAAAGATTGTGGAAGGGGATCTCAAGCACAATAGAAAGAAAGCAATGCTGAAGTACGGGTAAGTAAGCTGGGCTGAGTTGAGTGGGGGACGGAGGGGGGTGACACCAGTGTCACTGTTGAGCCCTTTTAAGGTGTTGTGGGCTAGTGGACAAAACACCGAGGACAGAAGGTGTCCACTTGAAGACCCAAGAGATGTACCCTACTTAGCTCAATCCAGACGGTTGTCATGCTGATGTGCTGGGGAGACCGCACTGTGGTTGATCCCCGGAGCCAGCATCGCAGCCGCTGTGTGTACTGATGCGCTGTGTAGTAAGCTCCCGCTGCATGTCAGAAGTCGTCTTTGAGCTGTTAAAACCACTCTTGTTTTATAGCCCAGCATTTGCAATCATAAAACCCTTCGAACACCACCCCTGTGTCTCGTTTAAGTGCTCTTGTTGTAACAGGTTTCCCTTGCGTGGTAACAAGCAAGGTGCAAAAACTTGACACAGACAATATCCTGAAGGAAAACAAACAATAACATAAAAACATCTGATGTTATAAAGAAATTCTGGGAAAATACAAGTGAGGAAATCAGAATTAGAGGTAAGCACTGTTTGGTATGTTAAAATAAACACACTGTTTTGACTGGCTTTAACACAGAACAGTTTTGTAGCGTGCGACGCTGCAGTAGTATAAGCATTTTAATAGAATGTAAAAAAAAGACTGCTGCGGTAGTTCTAGGTATGTATGTACGCCTGGTAGTTCTAGTGTTTAAAAAAAATAAATTAAAAAACATACAGATACTAATGTGAAGTCATCCAATTTCCTTGGTACCCAGATGAATGGAGCTATTATAGGAATTACTGGTACAGTGTGTCACTAAGTACCCTGTTACTTTCCAGATCTCCCATGCAGCAGTGGTGAAATCAATATTCCATACAGATAGAGAACAAGCCTTAATATTAGGTCATGTTAACAGAAACCAAATTCTCTGGGGTCTGAAAACAACACACAAACAGATGTTATATGGGGGGGGGGGGGGGGGTCAAGTTACTATGCTTCCAGTAATCAAACTTGTAGGTTCCAGTAAGATACAGTCCCATGTTAGCCTAGACCTTTCTTTAACCGGTAACAACAATCCACCAACAAAAGTTAATTAAGTACTACCCATGGGTCATTTATTTGGTCTAAGAAACAGACAAATGAAATGCATTTAACAAAAATTGCACTTTTAGCAAAAGAAAATGACAACTGTGAAATATTTAATTACTCAGATGCAAGTTGGAAACAAAAATGGGACTTGAGTCAAATTTAATCATTGGGTGGTAATACTCGAGTCAAGTCTTTGACATTCCAAGTTGAGTCACCTATCTGGCTCGAGTCTATAGAAGTCATTAGTTCTGACAGTTCGAGACAGTTTTATCAGATTAATTTTACAGGAGGTAAGCAATCTACAACTATAAACATTTCAATTAAATACAAAATTGAGATATATTGACCGTACAGAGGCCTTTTTACCTATGCTCAATTGGGTTGGATGTACAGTAATGTTTACCACAAAACAAAAGAATGCATTTAACCACTTATTTATAATTTGTGTTTTTCACCTTTTCTCAACAGAAAAGGTGTTTTGTATTTTGTTTACGTCTTTTGCTTTATTATTTAATAAAGCACTGAGCCCCACCATTACTGATTTGTTTTGGCTTCATTTCCCTGGTCTGACTCGCACCACCTATACTCAGCACAATAAAATCCCAGTTGTTTGTCAAAATAAAATAATCAATGTAGTTAAAATGTGCAAACGTACAGTAATATGAAGAGGTCAATTGTATTTTGAATAACCCTACTAACCTAAAAGACTGGTATTATAGCTGCTGTTTCATAAACACGTGCAAAATACAAACTTTTTTTTTTTTGTAACACTATGACAAAATACACAATACTTTTTAAAAATTGAAAACAATAGAGTTCCACTGTCAACCTCCTTTCATCTGGCAATGTTGATTGTGCCTGTTCCCAAAATCATGCCGTGTTGGTCTGCCCATTTTTCATTTTTTTTTTTGAAGTCTGTTCAGGATGCTAATCCTGATGAATTAAATAATCAAGCACAGAGAGCTGATTAACTCAATTCAGGAATTATGAAAAACAAAGATGAACATGCAGCAGCTACATTGTTACATCATGTGTGCTATAGTGACTGTAGGCTACGGGAATGTAAAACAAACAAAAAAAAATTGTAAAGCTCCGGAGGGTTGTTTATGTGTTCATTTCTTGTACAGTGCATTATTAAGTTAAATTTCATGTACAAAACATTGCTATAAGTTTGTAGATGAGTTTGGTTTCGCAAATGGAAGTTTTGATTTTAAAAACAACTTACAATTTTAGCAAAATATGGCTTTTTTTTTTTCTACCGGTTCTTTTTTTGTTTTCTAAAACTTTTTTTTTTTTTCTAAACATAGTATAACAGATCAGTATATATTAAATCGGAGAGGAAACACTAAACCGCATGATTGATCAAAAAAATGACGGGTCTCCTGGATTAAGTACCCACCTGTGCAGAAACCAGCCCAGCAAGAAGACCACCATACAACTGGCGCTGCCTTGACAGGAAACCACTAGAGGGCAGGGCTGCACAATGTTATTTTTCTTTACAAAACACTGCATTAAGAGACTTAGGGCCGCATTTACTATTATCAGGATGGTGAGTATTTGCTTCAGTGCGTTGTACCTTTCTATATTTTGCTACCCTGATAAATGTACAGTGAGCGGGTGCATGTAGCAGTAGAGCAATGAGCATTTGTAATAGTGAGCCATCTCATGGCCTGCGGGTTCACTTTGCTTACCATAGTTCCGTGACTGATCATACTAATTCCCTGTGAAGTAGGGGGTTAGTTAAAAAAATAAAATAGACTGTTTCAAAGGTGGACCCACGACAGCAACATGAATGACAACAGCAGCATGTAAAAACAATAGTGGCACTTTCATTAGTGCCTATGTGCACTGCAATAAAAGCTGTATAACTGTTTTATTTTTTTAATATTATTTCTAAGGCTATCCTGTATCCTTATTTTTATTAGTCATTTTGGTACAAACAAATTGAACAGAAAATCCGACGGACACAGATACTGTTCACTGTAATTCAATGAAACAGCGACACTGATTCAGGGTACTGCAGGGAGCTGGACCCTTCTGATACCATACAATGCTAAATAGCCGTATATAACCCCGGTATATTCCAGTGGTTCTGGAACTGTTAACTTGCTTGCACCATGCGGCAAGGTGCTGGGACTTGGTGTCTACACGGGGGTCACCGGGGGCTGTTCACGTGAACCCCATGTGGCAGGACTCTGATTTTGGGTGGGGAAAGTGATAATCTCTTACATTGTTAGTTAAAGGTCAGTAGGCACAGATTGGCAGAGTCTCACTTAACTTGTAGCTTTGTGTTTTTGTGTCTGTGTCTGGGGGGATTAAAGAGGGTGCATCAGGTGTGTGAGGATTCAGAGAGTGCAGAATCTTGTGCTGTGAGCTGTGTTACTTGCTGTGAACCTGCTGCTGCAAATAAAGAGCCTGCCAACTATTGAACCGTGCTCTGTTGTCAAGACTGTATTCTTCAGTACGATCCACAACTGTACATCTTATTATTATTATTATTATTATTGTTGTTGTTGTTAGTTTATATTTTTTCCAAATTTTGTTGCCGTTGTTTATATATTTTTCTATTTGTCCAAGAATGTATATAAAAACAGCATATAAACCATAGTATCAGCAATAATTGATTCATTTTCCATTACATTTCAAGAGGCAATAAGCCTTTGATCAATTGCAGGATACTGTTTGTCAAATCTAACCTTAGTGGTTTGGAGAAAAGATAGTGGCCACCACTTCCTTGATTTTAGATTGCACTGTATATCATGACACTTCCAGTATTGCATTTCAAACTAGAAAACTTGATGCCTTAATCTGCAGTTGTTGTAATGGAGAGGTATTTGAGGCTTTTAGATATTACTGAATCATGCATTGGTATACAGTATTTCTGAAATAAATACATAAATCACTGACTCATGTGAGAAATGCAATATATTTCAAGTGATATACAAGGCAGTGCTAAAAAAAAAAAATATACACAATCATGTTCTTCAGCTTAGAGGTTGACACTGCCTGTAACATATAACCAATTGCTGCAGATTGTGTGCTTTGTAAAAAATAATAAAGGTTATTTGCCAATGTAAAAGCAGTCTTTTTTTTTTTTTTAGAACTGAAAATGTTCATCTATGAATCTAATATTTTTTTTTGTCCATTTATCTCCAGAAACAAAGCCTTTTAATGGTTATTTACCCCTAATTACGTATAGTGTGTTAATAATTAATTGCCTCAGTCCTACTCTGAAAGAACCACCCTATTACCTTTCATTTGTAAACCCAAACTTGTTAGCACCAGGAAATTTATCTTGAGTGACAATAACTTGTACAGGCACATTCAGTAACGCGTGTGAAAAAGTGAATGTAGAGGTTTAAGTTATTTGTATGAAACTGTGTGTGTATGGAAATATAACCAAATCCAATCGGAGAGTGTATGATACAAGTTTGATGAAGGCTGATGTAAAATCAAGCCAGTGTGGGAGGTGTGTTTAATGACTTGGCTTCTCTACTGATCTAACCCATCCTATTAGCAATTATGAAAAGTTTGTGACAGGCAGTGTAAGTCAGTGTCTACTGATTAGATTTAAAAAGTAACAGCCCTGTAATTAATGCAAGTCTCAACATACATCTTTCTAATAAGGAGATTTGGTTATTTAGCAGCACCATTTTAGAAACACGTACCATTTTAAGAGACTTTATTTTCCATCACATACTGTCATAAAAGCTCTTGTTTCGCGTGAATCTACCCCTGTACTTTCAGAACACAGTAGGTAGGCGAAACATTTTAATATCTAAACTTCATGTCAGCATTTACAGACAATATATTGTGTAGTACCTACAGTCCAAAAATGAAGGGTGTGTTGTTAAATTCACCACTGCATGCACCGATATAAAGTGGATTCCACCAAACCATTGTTAAATTCACCAGGAGTTGCTCAGCGAACTGTTAATAAATTCACCTGTGCATCACCGCTGAAGCAGTGGATTCGCTGAGTCGGTGAACTGCAGCAAAACCAAAATGGCCGCTCCCACTGTCCAAATTTGTCTTGCACGGAGATACTATTATCAATGTAATTATAAATTCAAAGACGCCGAATCTTTTGTAAATGGGTATGGAATTGTGTATTTAATAAATATATAATGGCGCTAATAAACATATTGATAAACAATCTCACAATTGCCAGCTTATCCAGAGTAGCCGACTGAGTTGGTGACGTACAAGAATTAACCGCGTGTAAAATAAACAGTGTGTGTGAAAATAAATTGGACCTGACAAGCGCTGAATAAATGGACTGCAAAGGGTTAAAACAAAATACTGTTGGTTTCTGTCAGACTGTGTTCAGGACCAGAAAGAACAGTGACAAAACACCCGAGTCTGTCAATAATATTACAATGATAATTCTAAGGCTCTCCCGAGGTATCATCCCCAATGTGACAGGCTTTTCAAATTACAGCCACTTATATAAAAGAAATTTGAAGAAATGTATACACCTGGCCAAAATATTTCTGCGGATGAGTCCCTTCTTCTGTTAAGGAGGAGGCTAATTTTTAAACTGCATATTCCCATGAAACATGCCCATTATGGGATTAAACTGTATAAACTCTGTGAGAGCTCCACTGGGTACACTCATCAGTTCAGAGTGTACACAGGGAAGGACTTTCAGATTGAGCCACCTGGCTGCCTCCCATAGTTTCAGACCACTGAGAGAATTGTGTGGATGTGGTTTTTCCCCTCCTAAGCCTGAGCTACCATTTGTACATGGATAACACTATGTAACACAATTCCTGGGTAGTAAGTTTTATTTCCCAATTGCTTATGCCTCAAAAGTATAGAAAATGGCTATTATTCCCCACAAACTTTGCTTTTGTGACCAGGACAGTGATATTTCAAAATATCACTATTTCCAATGGGAAAACGGGCAAATGTGTGTCTTTTCGTTCACATAAAGTCAGAAAAAAACAACATATGAATCCAAATTAACATGTATTTATACTAAAGTAATACAGAAATGACTACAAAAGATTTAGAAGTGAGTAGTTTTTCGAGACTTACGATTATACTGTATTTACAGTATAATCGTAAATCTCGAAAAACTACTCACTTCTAAATCTTTTGTAGTCATTTTTGTAATTAACTGAAATATAATCATGCATTCAGCACGAGGCACACTTATATGCATTTTGTCTCACTCTCTTATATAAAGCTTTGCTTATCTTAAAAAAAATATAATAATAATACAAAATAATACCTAGTGGTTAAAAGAAAATGTAAGTACCTGTATATTGATGTTTTATTCTAAATCCAAGCGTATTCAAAATCCTGTGTAACTGTGTAAGAGGCAGTAAACAATTTAGCTATGTATAGGAAAGAGTGCTGCTGCTGTCAACTGTCTCTTCTTAAATGCTGCTGCCCCCCCCCCCCCCCCCCCCCCAAAAAATGAAAAAAACAACTTTTGCAGCTAATCACATTTATCAGTGCTTACAAGAACAAATTCATATTTAAGCCAGAGCCCAGTGCTTCAATATGAATTTGTGGCCCTGTGTATGAATTTTTGAACTGTACAGTTTCTGGGAGCTGTCAAAGTGCAGCCATCAAGGGAAGAAGACTTCATTAAAAAGGGAAAAATAATTCATTATCTCCAGATACACACTTTGTAGCATAGCTAATTATTTATAGATGTTTAATTAATGTGTTCCCACTCTAAAAAAGTATCACTGTTTGAAAGGATCCAACCTTGGCTTCTGATTTTAGCAGTTCTGACGTTCTATCTGAGCAAATCACTTTTAAATCACTGGAGTTTGCTTTTATCTATTCATTACTTTTTAACAGGGGTCGGCAACTTGTCCGTACATGGACAAGCATGTCCGTGGCAAGAGTTATCAGTGTCTGCGGCAGTGACTACGTTTAACACACCGAATTGTATATACTGTAACTTCCATTTTGTTTTTTAAATGTCCGTCACCACTCGACATGGTGCAGACCCCTGCTTTTTAACCACCCTCTTCAGTTTTCCAGAGCCCTTGTACCTCTTGTTAGAAACTCAGTTTTTGTTGACATTTTGACAACATCCTATTTCTGAAATGTTAATATCTGACAGGCACTGTGTTAACTACTGCACGTGCTCTCAGTGTGCATTTTACTGCCAACAAGGTACTTGGGGATACAGTTGGCACTGCTTTTGAGAGATGCTATGTATTTTTGAAAAACAATGTAGGGATACAATGGTGGTCGTGTGTATGTCAAAGTGATCTGGACCAAACCAGACACAAAGCATTGTAGTTCGAATAGATTGACGTGGGGCTCCTGAGTGGAGTGAAGGATGCTCCCTATAGCCTAGAGGTCACCTGTTCGAGTCCAGGCTATTCTATTGCCGACCGTAGCCGGGAGCTCTGAGGGGGCGGCGCACAGTGGGGGGTCAGGTCAGCCAGGGTGTCCCTGCGCACCAGCGACCCCTGTAGTCTGGCTGGGCGCCTGCGGGCTTGCCTGTAAGTTGCCCAGAGCTGCGTTGTCCTCTGATGCTGTGGCTCTGAGTTGGCTGCATGGTGAGTCTGCAGTGTGAAAAAAAAGACAGCGTATGTCGTTAGATGGAGAAATGGTATACTGACCATGATGGGGAACTGGTTAGTCCTGGTTGGTCAGAGAAAAAAAAAATGGTCCAACTGTACCAGCTGGAAAAATGACAAGTAGCAAGAAAACAAAATATATGACCTTTTTTTGTGGGTAAGAGGACTAGCAAGTAAATATTTAATATAATATTGCTTTAATGTTTTTGAAAATCCAGGATTTTATCAGGTTTTTACTGGAAACCCCACATGATAACACTGACTGCTAGCTAGTAGAAATGTATCCATGGTTACTGTAACTCACAGTATTAAGACTGCTGGTTGCTATGTGCAGTAGGTGAGGCCTAAAGATGCTTTAGCTGGCCTTAAGCCAGTAGGGCTTCAGAAACACAGTGGGAGACATCAGTGTTAGCTATATATCTTTCAGTAAAGTATATTATTAATGTGTATGAAATTGGGCACTGATGTTTCATCTTTTCATATCTAAATGAAAATAGAGGAGTTCAGGTATGGAAAATCCTCTGCTGGTGAAATGGAGAAATACATAGCTTTGGATTAACTGCAGTGTACAAACACATGAAATGTGGGCAGATAAAATGGAGGTTGTATCTTTGGAACAACCCAGTGCCAAGCTGTTTCACAGTTCTGTTTCTTTCAGTATTAGTCCACACAGATGTATAATATTCTTCTATAACAGCCTGGTTCCCTTCCCTGGATTCTGCTGACCTATTTCTGACTTGCACTCTTGCTCTGTTTCTTTACCTAACTAACTTTGTCTATTCCTTAAGAATTCCAGAACCTTTTAAATAATTGATAGTGCCTGTGGATGACTTTTCTACCATCTGGTAGTAACTGTTAGTATTTATGTGCCCCGAGCCACAGGCGAGAGGGAGCTGCTGGTTTTATTTATTTATTATGACTGGATTAACCTAGCTCTGTTTTTTGTTTTTGTTTTTTTTTTGTTTTTTTATTGTTGTTATTTCTATCTTTGTTTGTTAAGTACCCTTAAAAATCATATGCAAACCACAAACATTATTTATATTGCAAGAAAGGAAATGTATTATTATTATTATTATTATTATTATTATTATTATTATTATTATTATTATTATTATTTTAAGTAGCCTTTTAACTTTATTTGCTTTTAAGTTTTCGGCCGTACATTGTAAATGAATTCAAACGTCAAGCAGCTGGTTAAGCGAGCAGTCTGTGGAGTCTGAGCTTCTTGTTATTACTGAGAAAGGAACGATAGATTGCACGCCATTCACAAATTGAGCAGTAATGAAGTTTCAATACATTTATCATGTTTTTGTTTTTTTTTAATTTTATTTGCTCATAACAGATTACTTAAAACATAGTGGAACTGTACATTATTATTAGTCAATGTTTATAATTCTTCCTAACTCTTGCCCTTTTATTCAGGTTGAATCAGAAGAACCAGGACCAAGCCAAGCATCTGAACCAGAATCAGCTGATGATAATGAAGTGTTTGGTAAGTCAATTATGCTTTAGAAACTGATACCGATATTACATTGCCCTGCGAATCCTTACCAAAGCATAAATATAGGAACTTTACTATCAATAAACTGCATTATTGTAAACATGGATGTTTTTTGTATGTGATCTGGTACTGTAGTGAGCTTTAGGGGGTACTCATCTATAACTACAAACACTCAATTCTAGTGGAAACATTTATTTGAAAGCAAGTGCAACACTGAATAACATTTTTATGGTATACCACTAGAAAGAAATAGCCCCTAATTGTAACTAATTAATTGTTGAAAGCACTTTGAAACCTAGTATTAACAAATCGATTTGAATACATACTGAGAGAATGTGCTCTGTCCCAGTCGCTGTGATGGCTGTAGTCACCTAATAAGCAAATGACATTAGTGCTAGGTTTTAAATTATGAATTACAGAAAAAATAACAATTTAGACAGAGGACTGTGAATTATTAATCTATGGGGAAAATATCGGAGATAGGTGACATTTATATATGGCAATTAAATGCCCGGATTCATGGTGTGAAAATAAAATCACGGTATAAGTTATTTCTTGCAAGTACATTGTTCTGACCTGAACAGTTGACAAAAACAATAGGAATAAAAAGATCAGCCATAAATAGGATAACTCCAAGAAACAGCTATAAAAAGTTATTTTAAAAAAGGCATCTACAAAAAAGGATCAGATTTATAAAGGTGTGATCTTGAAATAGACAAATTAAACAAGACACAATTGTGACTAATTTGGACCTCCATGTGTTCGCTACTTTTTAAAAAGTTAGCACCAGCTGTGTCTAGTTCAAGGTTAACCATGTAAGACTCGCCCTTGCAATCTATCACTGCACCTTTGTATTCGTAACAAGGGGCATGCAAATTTGCCATTTGCACAAAGCCTTTGTCAGTTAGTTAGTTTGGTTGATTAACTGCTAGGGCTAATTTGGTATTCATTTTGTACCAACCAGCAATAAAAGCTCTGACCTGCATTTCTTCTTACCTGTAGGACACCTGCTCTGCAATGCTGCTTAGCTATGCTATAGTAGTTGCTTATAGAATAATTTGAAACCACGGACCTGTATCTCTGGAGTCCAAATTTATTATAATCCTTTGGGCCATTTTTTTCTCAGATCTCAAATTATTTTTCAGTTGCAGACACTCAGGTTCATAATGCCAACCTGACTGCCTGCATAATCAGTACAGCTGAACACTCGAAACCGTCTCAAGTAATGGAGTATTATATACAAAGGAAGTGAATTTAGATTCTTGTGAAGAAAGAAATAAAGAGAGTCAAAGCACATTAAGCCGGTTTGGTGAAGGCCAGTGAGCTTTTTGTAGGTCACACAGACCTCAGTTCAGGGCCGAGGTAACCATGACTCTTAGTAATCTTAGTAATCTATCAGCGTACATTTTTATTTTAACAAAGGATATGCACATTTGTTATTTACATGGCACGAATCCTACACCCTCTTGTGGAAAAAAACATTTTCATCCTGGTACTTGTTTCTGTGATTTATTATTAAGAGGAGTGGTAGCTCAGAACTGAGTGTGTTTTTAAGTTCACCATTGTATGATTATTACAATAATATGTGTCATGTATGTCTTTTAATCTTAAAATAAATGCATACATTAAAAAAATAAAATGTACTTGTTTTTACCACTGAAGGGCACTTCAGTTAATTGAATAACAATTTTGAATAACTAAAGCTGCACTAATTTTTGTTGATTTCATTTCAACTGGTCAGATTTTATTTAAAAGCAGGTACATGGTTTTATTATTTCATATTTAGTTAAAATCCATCGTGATGGAAGTAGATATTTTTTTGTTTTAGTTTTTTGGCTGTACAATTCATCTGGGAAAAAAAAAACGGTTAAATTGAGATTTGGTTTGGGCTGTATTGTTGCTTAATGAATTATACAGGTTTAACATGCTATACATTGCTGGGAAATGGAAGATTGCTGAAATAGTAGTTTATGGAATTTGATAGTTATTTGACTTTTGTGTTGAAGCTAATTAATGGGTTATTTGTATAGTGTATCATTGTATAATTGTCACACTGCTTTGATGAGGCAGATTTCTTGAAACAAAGGCTTGTTAGGAAGCTTGAGGCATTTATTTATTTAAAGATGGTGGCAGCTTGTTCTAACACAATTTATTTCGGTTTAGGTAGCCAGAACCACTCACCCAAGATTCACAAAGCAACAGTTAATTTAGTGTTGTATAATGGAGTTTTTGCTGTACTTTTCTTTGTTAGTTTAATATATCTCTTGATAAAACTGCATTTTAGTGCAGGGTTAATTAAGAAAATAAAGAACTGGCCTCTCACTTTATTTTTAGCCTCCTTCAATCAGTGTGCCAATTTATTTTTTTTTGTTTCATTTTATTTTATCAGTTTTTTTTTTTTCCCCCAAGCCTTAGTTTAAATTCTCTTTGATTATCCTATGTCTTTCTGTGCAGTGACAGGCCCAGCGACAGGTCCTTCTGTGCAGTGCCAGGCCTCATCACAGAGTTATTTGCATCTGTTCTAGTCGTTAGCATTTCAGTTGGCAGCTACATACTGTAACCAAGTACTGTCTCTGTGTTATAATGTTTTTTCTTTTTTTTAAAACTGAAATTGACGGCCTTACTCTCTTGCAGTGAAACTTGATCAATACCATCAGTCAATCAATTTCCAGCTCTAGCAGGCTTCTATCAGATTCCTGTTGGGTTGTCACAGCATCAACTGTGTGAATCAAACTTAAAATCAGTCTGCACAAGTGCTGGCTTTTTGATTTTGACTTGCTTTAATGAAAGCTCTGTTCATATCTATTGGACAGCAGATACTAAATAAAGACACAGCTGGTCCAAATGTGTGATGTTATCCACCAAAACCAGCCAATCAATACTTTGCACTAACAAAAGCAATCATTCCTGTATCCGCAACTGCCAAATCAGCCAATCACAACCTATCAGCTCCGCTTGAGCTCAGCATCTTTCATCAACAACAAACTGATGGAGCAGTGACATTGGAAAATTCAGTATTATTACTCTATTCATAAGAACATAAGAAAGTTTACAAACGAGAGGAGACCATTTGGCCCATCTTGCTTGTTTGGTTGTTAGTAGCTTATTGATCCCAGAATCACTCAAGCAGCTTCTTGGAGGATCCCAGGGTGTCACTCAACAACATTACAGGGAAGTTGGTTCCAGACCCTCACAATTCTATGTGTAAAAAAGTGCCTCATATTTTCTGTTCTGAATGCCTCTGAAAGCAGCAATATCCTTTTTGTAGCAAGGTGGCCAGAACTGAACACAATATTCTAGATGAGGTCTTACTAATGCATTGTAAAATTTTAACATTACTTACCTTGACTTAAATTCAACACTTTAAATTATATATTTGAGCATTTTGTTGGCCTTTTTTGTAGCTCGCCCACATTGGTTAGATCAGTGGTTTTCAAACTGGGGTACGCACACCCGTGGGGGTACTCGAGCTCTCCTCGGGGGGTATGCAAGAAAAATCCTGTAATGGTGGACAACTGATTTGTTTATTTATTTATTTTACCACATTGTAGTACTTTGCAATTTAGCAATCAAATTAACAATGTTGAATCTCCTTTCAAATAAAACCACAGCCGTACTGGTGTACGTTTCCTTTATGTTGGGCAAGGTTAACTATAAACACCCAACCGGCTGCTGACAGTGAGTGGGCGTGGAGTGCACACATGGCTAAATTACATATAGCAGGGCGGTGATTCTGCAGTCTGTAGGCTAAAAAGAAAAGAAAAAAAAATATTGTATGATGTTGCTTCTTTTAAAAATGTGTAGTATTTACTAGGTACGTTTGCTTTCTGGAGTTTAAATGTTCAGTGTTTGTAGTTTTAGTTTAATCGGTTCAGTGCGTTTTATCCAAGTTTATGTTTTTAAATAACAGTATTGTTGAGTTTAGCAGGCAGCTGTGCCGCCCTACTTAGACAGTGAAATCACTGCGCTGGAGCTGGAGCGTACACGACTTTGTTATCTTTATTTGCAATGCTTTATGTGTTTTTTGACTAATTCGTTGAAGAACTCCTTTGTTGAGTAATTGCATTAGCCTATGCATGTATGCCACTAATTATTAGGCTAATAAAAGCAAATGGCACGGTATTAATATTATTATTACAAAAATGCATATTTAAAAAATAAAAATAATAATATTAGTCAATCCCTGACTCCTGGATTGGGAAGTGTCTTACTATACCAAAATCTAAGTCATTAATATAGATTAGGAATAGCAGACAACCTAATATTGATTGCTGTGGTACTCCACTGGTTACCTCGCTCCATTTTGAGGTTTCTCCTCTAATCAGTATTTTCTGTTTTCTACATGTTAACCACTCCCTAATCCATGTGCATGCATTTCCTTGAATCCCTACTGTGTTCATTTTGAGAATTAATCTTTTATGCGGGACTTTGACAAAAGCTTTCTGGAAATATAAATAAACCATGGCATATGCTTTGCAGGTGTCCATTGTCGATGTTGCATCCTCAAAATTATCAAGCAGGTTAGTTAGACATGATTTCCCTATCCTAAAACAATGCTGACTGTTTCCCAGGATACTGTTACCATATAGGTAATTTTCCATTTTGGATCTTATTATAGTTTCCATAAGTTTACATGTAATAGAAGTCAGGCTTATTGGTCTGTTTTGTCTCCCTTTTTTGTGGATCGGTATTACGTTTGCAATTCTCCAGTCTGTTGGACAACCCGTGTCAAGAGACTGTTGCATGATCTTGGTTAGTGGTTTGTATATAACTTCCTTAATTTCTTTGAGTAAAATTGGGAGGATCTCATCTGGCCCAGGGGATTTGTTTATTTTAAGAGCTCCTGCCTCTGTTATACTAAAGTTATTTAAAACTGGACAGGAACAGGTTGACATGTGGGGCATGTTGCCCGTATCCTCCTTTGTAAAAACTCGTGAAAAATAATAATTTTATATATTTGCTATTTATTTTCTCTTCATCTATGATTTTACCATGTGTATCTCTTAGACATTTTACCTCCTCTTTAAATGTTCTCTTGCTGTTATAATAATGGAAAAACTTTTTGGAATTTGATATTATTTCTATTTTACTCCAAACTATTTCTGTTAGTCTCTGTTTCATTCCTTCATAGTTTGCCTTGCTAAAATTGTAAACTTTAGCTTTAGTCATAACTTTGGGGGGTTTAAAAGGCACTTAAAATGAGATCATGTTGAGTTTGCCAATGGTTCTCTGACCTCTGTTTTAGTTATTCTGTCTTTTAGTTATTTGAAAAGTCTAAATCAAGGCATGCCTCCCCTTTAGTCGGTGCCTTGACAAATTGTGTTAGGAAGCAGTGATTTGTAGAGATGTCACGGTATATCGGTTTTATGGTAAACCGTGGTATAAACTGCCACTGTTTTGAAACCGCAACTATTTTTCTACACCATGATTACCGAGTTCACGTGGTTTAAGGTGATATGGGTGTGTTCTTTTATTCACAGTTTGTCCATCGGTGAGCCACTGTGTTCATTAGAACTAACTAATGAACAGACATCTCAAGTTCTGAAAACTGCCATGCATGAGATTATCCAAGAAGGCTATTAAATAAGTGACGTCATATTTAATATAAACCTCCCTACTAAACAATGATTGCTAGCAAACATGATTGTCAGTAAATGAAACACAAATACTCAAATATCAGCAAGAACAAGGCACTGTACCTTTTCACCACTGCGTTCCTATTAATTTACCAAACCAAAGAAGTAACAGTATCTATTATCTGTCGTATCGGTCAAGAGAAACTCAATAAGCACACCCCAGTGCACATAATTAAAAACTCTATATTTACTACTATATAACTAAGTCTAAGATGCTACAGACATTTGTATTAGTTTGTTTTATTTTAAACAGTATTGTAGATGTTGCCGTCTCCTCGAGTGTATAGTGTTGTAGGGATTTTGGTTTTATGTATTCAAAAATTAATACCATTGTATATCATTAAAAAAAAAAAAAATAGTCCCCTAGATGCCACTTAACTTTGCAACAGTGTCATACCCACCTTAACATTTCTTCTTTCCTTTGTTATAGAATACAAAATAGAATAAATCAATAAATCAATAAATAAATCAATAAATAAATAAATGCAGGCGCCATCTCCTCACACTCTGAAAGATCAGTGGGTGGGCAGTGCATGTTTTCAAATGCACTCGATTGGCTATTGCTAGGTAACACTTTGCTTTTCTTAACTCTTTTTTTGAAACTGTACCCCTTCTGTCGGGAGTTTTCAGCTAAAGTACCCTTTACATTTTGAATGAATGGTACCACAGCTTCGTCGGATCGTGCGGCATTTTAGACACGCTTGGTTTAGTTCTGCTCGGTTTTCTTGGATTTCCCACATCATGCAGGTGTCACAGACTACTGGCTTGAAAGCCATGTTGTTATTATTTAATTTATTTATTTATTTAATAAGTTTAAGTTTAGTTTCTGTAGCTGTCAAACTGCTTTAAAACTGCTCTGCACTTTTAAAACGATGCACTTCTCACATGATATTGCTCCCACCCTGTCACTGGAAGAACCACCTCGCTTTGCTGTGTTCTGTTGTGCTTGTAGCTCCGCCCCTTCCCCTTGTTTCAGATCAGTGCTGAATTTTAATCAGCTGCTGTGAGTTTCAGTTTGTGATGAGAAAAAGACACGGAGCTGTTAGAATTTAAGCTGCATTAGTTTTCCAATTCAGATATATGGCCCTGTCCAGTTAAACTATAAACAGCTATGACAAGTTATTTGATTAATAAAGTTGTTTTTTTTTCTAATTATTTATGTGATCGTTTATGAGTATTTTCCTTAAACTAGTTTAAACTAGCTTTTTTTGTCAATATTGTGTGGTATTAAATAGTTTTAAACTGCAAAAACTTCCAAACTTTTGATATTTAAACTAGGGATGAAATGATTTTTCGATAGTACGATATATTGTGATTACAAATATTCGTGATAATAGTATCGTTAACATTTTTTAATTATTCGATAATCGTAGAAAACGATTTGTTGAGCCACACTCACTAAACATGGCTGGAAGCAGAACACATGTTTTCTCTCCAAACATGGGTACAATCATCGGTGTGTACTAGGCTTGCTATGATTAAATCAAAAATCTTTTCTTAGAACATAAGAACATAAAGTTTACAAACGAGAGGAGGCCATTCGGCCTATCTTGCTCATTTGGTTGTTAGTAGCTTATTGATCCCAGAATCTCATCAAGCAGCTTCTTGAAGGATCCCAGGGTGTCAGCTTCAACAACATTACTGGGGAGTAGGTTCCAGACCCTCACAATTCTCTGTGTAAAAAAGTACCTCCTATTTTCTGTTCTGAATGCCCCTTTGTCTAATCTCCATTTGTGACCCCTGGTCCTTGTTTCTTTTTTCAGGTCGAAAAAGTCCCTTGGGTCGACATTGTCAATACCTTTTAGAATTCTGAAGGCTTGAATTAGGTCGCCGCATAGTCTTCTTTGTTCAAGACTGAATGGATTCCATTTTTTCTTTCTCTTTTTTTTTCCTTTTTTTAATTAATGATTTGTTTTGCTGTATTTCTTTCATCCGGCCGTGCTTGGTCCGATGGTAGAGCTTCCGCCAGCTGGCTGGCTCATTTCATCTCTGAGGGGGCAGACCCAAGGGAACCCCAGAGAGTCATTTTATCAGTTCAGCAACCCCACAAAACCCGCACCTCAGCCACTTGGAGGGGGAAAACCCACACACCCTCTTTCCCACCTCTCCGTGTCAATGCCATGTCTGAAAGGCAGATATTGTAGGGCTGCTGCCCTCTTCCTGCAGCACTATGAATGCGCCTGGAGAGTCAGCGCAGGTGTCCCCTGTTACAGATGGTTTAACCCTTTGCGGTCCTATGTCGGACCAGGTCCGACATTACAATTTTCCCTTTCTGGTCTGATGTCGGAACCCTGTCTTACATCATCAAAAAGACGTCAAGTACAGGTCTCTAGTTGTTTTTTCTCCAGGAAAAAGCAGAGAAAACCTTTTAATGGCCGAGACAGAACAATAGGAGAGGAGGGAAGCCAAGAAAAAGGGGGGGTGGGGTGCGCCGATCTGAGCAATACACAGAGGCACCATAGATCTAACGCACATAAAAAAAAAACAAGGTAGCTGCTTCCGCATCCAATGCTCAAAGAATATCACAGACATTTGCAGAGCATTTTAAGATGTTATGGTAATAAAATAATGTCTCGGATCGCACTGTTGAGGAGTTTGGTGATAAAACGAGTGATCAGGCAAGGATTTATCAGTATGCACATCTATAAAGAGGTATGTGAAAAATATAGTGAACAAGGGGTGGGGCTTGGCTGGAGATGCAGTACTGAATGTGCTTTTGCGATTCAGTGCCTTTTCAACCTGTAAAAATTATTTTAAACAGCACATGTAAATAAATTGGACCTTTTATGTGCTGGGTATTCACTGCCGTGATCTCAGGCTCATCTTAGATTCCTACTTCATCCTCTTTCTGCACATTTCCAAAACAGATCAGCTTCGGCAAGGTCAATTTACTCAGCTAGCAAAAATTGGCTCTCCTCTATGCACATATGCTTCCATGCAGAAATATATCGCAGAACGCAAACCAATTTCAAATTCTGACTCCCTGTTCATTGATTCGAATGGGACTATTATATCCAGACATTGGTTCACATTCCATATGTCCACATTGGTTTTCAGTGCAGGACTTCCCCCTGAATTCTATACTCCTTATTCATTCAGAATCGGGGCAGTCACATCAGCAGCAAGTGCAAAGATTAACCAGCATCTAATAAAAAATATTGGGCACTGGACCTCATCAGCAGTTGAATCATACATACATTCTTCCCCATCGAGTTACCTTCTGCACAACAGTGTATTGCTAATATGTCCGGAGTGGGGATGACCCTTCCGTTGGGACCACCAAAGGTATCCCACTAAAAAATAAAGTTTTTTTTATTTTCTTTCCAGTGAGCGGAGGGTCTCACATAGTTAGTAGGGAGCCAGTCACTAACCTTCTTTGTTGTGTAAAATGTTTTCTTTCTTTGTATATGCATTGGCGGTTGTTTTGTTTGTATGCACTTGTAGGAATCTTTAGTGGGGAGTGGGGTGCCCATCCTTTGGGAGGTGAGGGATCTCACTTTCTCCAACCCTTGGTTAAGCTCCGCTTCCTTTACCTCCGTGAGGAGGGTTCTACATGGACACCCAGCCAAACCCAGCCTTTTATCACCTCGAGCTATCACTACCCTCGCAATCTGACGAGCTAAGCTTGTTCTTGCTAAACCTTGCTGTAGGAGCTCTCCCTTCGTAAAATGAGGCTCTCTTCTTGTTTCAGTTTTTTTTGGGGGTGCATCTCTATCCCAGCTTTGGAAGTCTATAATTCACATCATCGAGGGGGCAGCTCTCCGATCCAGAGTTCACTTTTCTTCCTTGCTTTCAGGTTCTCACGCCTCTATTTATGTACGGGGCCCCCCAAGAAATGGGGACCCCTCTTTTGTATGTCGGATCCCCCAAGAGATGGGGACCTCTTCTGTATCTTGGGTCCTCCAAGAGACGGGGACCCTAAACTATATGTATTCAATCTTTACTAACTCAAGTCCCTGAGGGTGCCATGCAACCAGTCTTAGAAGTTGCCTCACCACGACGCAATCTCACCTAACTGTGGCGATGACTTCACCACGACAAGGACCTTGTCCTGCCGAGGGCTTGGTCCTAACTGTGGGCAGCTCTCCGAGAAGTCAGACGACATTATAGGTAGCCTGGCTCCCACCCCATGAAAGGGGAATTAAAGAGAGAAACCTTGTGTAGTTATGCAACACCCATTCTTGTAAAAATGACCAGTGCCCTTGTATGTGCCATGATGTTGCATGGATTTGGCAGATGTGTCCTAATCCTATACTTGTTTCAGATCAATTGTACTAAGTACAACCTCCTCTGCTAGTGATAAAGCACCAGTGGAATAGCCACCACCAGTGCAAACAGCTTTTCTTTGAAGATGTGCTGCTTTCTTTAACCTCCCATCTTTCATCCTGCCACCTCTTTTGCAATCCAAGACACATATTATTACATAAGACAGCATTGATGTGTTTCATAATCTCTGCCTACTTTTTTTCTTCTTTTTATTTGCCACAACCTTTCTCTAAGAATATTACATTGTTGAGTGGAGAATTTTGGCTTTGTTTGCCATACTGTCAGCTCTGTTGGCAGAATGGGACAAGTTTATGTCAACACAAAATTGCATTGGCTGTTGGAAACACTGTGATTTTCCATCAGTAACATTTCAGCAAAACAGAATCAGACAAAAAAACATGTAAAGATGATTTGGAGTAAATAGCTTTAAGAATCTAGCCCAAGTTCGTATCCTGGTTAAATAAAAAAATAACTGAATTGAATACAAAAGTGTTTGTTGGAATACAGTAAAAATACAACAGCCTCTGACAATCAGACCTTGACCTGGCAGTCCCTTCATGTTCATAGTTAAGAGGTTTGGCTTTCTTTCTAATGGTAGCAGTGGCACAAATTGGCAGTAATTGCTGAGAATTCTCATCCTACCATATGTTGCTGCAGTCTGTCAACTGTGAGATTAATTTAAAAGATGTTTTTTAGGTTTTCTGTCACTCCATCTTGAGTGGCTCATTTGGAATGCAGCCATTTATCTAGCTGTTTGTCTATGCTCCTATCCCCCAGGTGTCTAGGGAAGACATTAGTTCAAATTAAGTACACGTTGAGGTGAACATGACTGCTGAAGAGCAGTTTGTCACGCTGGGCAGAGTGAATTGTGGGTGTTTGACAGTGCAGGGCCAGACAGCAGACCAGATTGCTGATTGAATGCTAGGTGGTATGATTCTCTGGTTGTTAGTCAAGTGAGAGGTCAGATACCCAAGCTTTCTTACTGTAGCAGGAGATGAAACACAAAGGCTTGGTCCCTACTCATTGATTTATAAAGTATTGTTCATTAACTCATTTCAAATCACGTAACCTTTCTTAACCTAATGTTACAATAATGCTGATGGAACTTGCAAAAGGCTGGAATGGTTGGGTAGAATGGTACTGTAGTATTTTTACATAGCAATGGTTTTAACCCATACTCTTAATTTAATGATCAGATTGCCATGGTACCAGATATGTACCAGTGTGCTTCTGTATCAGTGTCACCATGCAATATGTCTTAGAAAAAACTTGACCATTCAGCCTGTTACCATTGCTGATAATTCTGTGTGCTAATGGTTCTGATGAAGTTTAATGGTATTATACCCAAGTGGTATATTTGAAACCTTTCTGTACGGACTTGCAGGTTATATGAAACTGAAACAAGGGGAATTGGGGTTAACTAGTGGTTAGCTTTGTATGGGTAGTTAAATATATAATTGTATGTATTTATTTATGAGAGGGTAAGCCCCTACCCTTGCACAACAATCTAGAAAATATGTTATTTTGCAAGTGATGACTTGGTCAGAACAGAAATTATGTGGACTAGCCATTGTTGCTATATTAGTTTGCCACAATATTAACAATTTTGCTTTGAAAGTTAGACAAGAGGAAATAAGATATTCCAGAAGTACATGCAAGGTGACACTGTGCATGGGGAATAATAATAATAATAATCTTTATTTTTATATAGCACCTTTCATAGTGGACCACCATCATAAAATGCTTTACAAGATACGAGACTTGGGTGCATGAACTATGCATCAGCTGCAGAGTCACTTACGTCTCTCCCGAAAGACGAAGTATAAGGAGGTTAAGTCTTGCTCAGGGACACACTATGAGTCAGTGGCTGGGATTTGAACCGGGGGCCTCTTGGTTACATGCCATGTCTTTAACCACTGCTAAATGCTGTACCCCCACAGTGTAGACATTCTGGAATAAACAGACAAGAAATTCGCATTTATATATAACTTCTCATTAGACCTACTGGATCATTTATCAATTCCCTAACAGTGTGGGGCATGGGAAAACATACAACTAATTTTTTGCTTGTTTTTTGTTTTATTGTCCTTGGCAAAAAGCATTAGAGGTGTTATATACAATAGTATCAGAGTGACAGATACATCAAAACAACAGCAGTTTTACTTCCTGTTCTCTTTAAATGCTGCTTTCTTTGTCATTTTTCATTCTCTGGAGTACTTCATTCCATCATCCCTTGCTCCACCAGCAGGCTCCCGGATCTCATCAATCAGGGAGTGTCACTAGAGTTCATCAGGAGTGCAGCACCTAGTTAGTACAGTGAAGCCCCAACTTGTTACAGTATCTATGATATTACTAATGTTTCACAGTTGTAACGTAGACAGGTTAATAGCTTTTTACATCTTTTATGAGCATATTCTGGATAAAAGCTGTCCACCTTAGAATTCTCAGTCTCAGCTTTGCATACGTCTTGATTAGTCACTTGTGCATGCACACTTCCTTGAGGGGGTAGGGGCATGCTGGTAGTGCATTAATAAAACAAACCATTCACTGAGTAACGGTTACATCCTTCATAACTGTAAATAATATTGTTTAAAATAAATGTGGTTATTGAAATAAAACAAAGCTACAGTGTTTTACAGGGCCTCAGTTGGTAGCTGTCGACTTTGCAAGAGCACTGTGTTGTAAGTATTGATTCATGTGTTTGCAGCAATCCTGAATTTTTAAAAGTACTCTGTCGAAACTGGTGGGTTTAATTTGTTGTTGCAGAAAATGAATTACATTACATTAAGAGGAGACAAAGGAGTGTGATAAACGTGTGTTAAAAAATGTGTCTCCCAGAGAATTAACACATTAATCACAGAGGTTAACTGCAATTAATTGCCAGCCCTAATGGAAACAGAACATACTTGAAAAGGGGCTACCTGAATAATAAAATTATTTTAAATACTCTTTTCACAGTTAAGTGGTGTAGAAAGATAGTCACTATTTAACTTTTTTTACATGAATTTGCTTTTAATTTACCTTTTAAAATCACAAACTACAACACAGTGTACCCTTTGTGGAACATAGAACGCATATACGAGCCATGTACATTATTTCACTTCTGTTGAGATACAATATATAAAGGGATTTAATCCTAACATTTTCTTTTTAATGTGTTAATCAGATTATTTTAACACTAGCACTGACATAGCCGTTTTTTAAACTGCTTTTGCTGTTCAAATTTAAATATCCCTGCGTATGTGAATATCTCGTGCATGTCCGTTCTTAAGTGTTACTGCGTATTTGAATACGCATATGATGTTTCAGCTGCAGAATCATAAAAATGAATTAGTTATAAGCACTTACTACTTCAACCGCCAAACCCGCAATTTATGCGGCATTTTGAAATCAATGTAATATACAGATCAGTAACCATCAGAACTGATGCAAAACGAAAACCAGAAACTGTTGCATTTTACAAAGCAACGAAGTACGGTGTTGATATACTGGATGAAATGGCACGGCTGTATTCTGTCAAAGGCGGTACTCGCAGGTGGCCTGTGGCTGTTTTTTATAATGCTTTGGACCTGGCAGCCATCAACGCTTTGGTTTTGTAAAAGCAGTGCACCGGCAACACAATCATTCGGAGGGACTTCATTTTACAGCTGGCCCCTTTGCTACGGCAGAAACATTTTGAGACACAAAAGCCGGCTGGCAAATGCCCCTCGCCTTCAACCAGTGCTGCGCCCACTGGCACACGGAATAAAGGTTGCTAAATGCATTAAAAACAGAACTTTTGATGTCTGTGCTCGTTGTGAAAAGGCAATCATGTGGCAAATGCACTGGTACAGTTGAAAAACGTGTTTTCTGCATAGATTGTACTTAGAAAGCTGTAATAGAACTCTGAACAAACAGACAGCCTTTGACCTTTGTTTCACTAAAAGCGCTTTCACGTTGCAGAAGTTATATTTTTGTTTTATGCTATTTTTATAACTAGTTATTTATGTTTTATAATTGTATGTGTGCATACAGCATTCTACACCTAATTTATTGCGTAAAGTTTATTTTATTACAGTTTTTCATGTTTATGAATATGTGTTCTTTTTGTAAAAACAATAAGTTAAATTTTCACTGTAATTACGGTGTTTCTGCTTTGACAATGTTATGTATCATGTTCATAAATAAAAATATATTAAGTTGTATCCGATTGTTTGTTTTTCATTTTTTTTAATATCGAAGCCATTTTAAATGGAGCTGCACATTTTGTGGGTGTGGCACTTGTTTGTAGCCCGAAAGTTGTTTTCATATATATATATATTTATATTTATATTTATTTTTTATATATTATTATTTATATTTATTTTATTTTTTTTTTCTTCTTCCCAAAAAGAGCTTCCTAAAAAGCCATGGAATTACATTTTCCATAAAGCTAAAGAAATGTGGCCTCTTTAGAATGTATTTACCCAGAATAGATTAGTTAATTTTTGTTTCAATGTATTAGCTTGGAAATAAACACGAAAAAGTTGCAAAGCATGGGTTAAGCTTATAAACTGCTGCACTATCGTGGCACACTTCACCTTAACTGCACTAAGTAATTATTTTATCATGTCAAGAAGTACTTGCAAAAAAGGGCTGAAATACCACCAGTGTCCATGAACATACCAACCATATATTATTATCCTTTGCTAAGGATATAGTGAGGCACCTCTACATCCATATGTCACACTTTCAAGTTTTTTTAAAATATAGCTGATCCAATTGTGATGAAACTTGGTAGGGACATTATTTTTCTCATGTTATTGAGGGTTTCAGAATCTGTGGATATACCTATACAAAAATGGAGTACCTTACTGTAGTGATTCTGTAAAGTGCCAAAGGGTAATAATGATATCCCTGATGGAACAAGCACATATTTTTAATATATGGTAGAAAAGTATGATCCTTATACTTTTCATATATAGAAATTGGCCCTTTTTATGTATTTTAAATATATGGGATATATTTAAAATGTATTTAAGTCTGTAATCCATATATTTATTTTATATGGATTATAGACTAATGAAAATATATGATGCACCATATATTTTCAACATATAAAATAAATATATGGATTATAGACTAAAATATATAAAGTTTTAAATATATATCCAGTATATATATATATATATATATATATATATATATATATATATATATATATATATATATATATATATATATAATAAATAAAGGGGGCAATTTCTATATATGAAAAATACAAGGGTCATACTTTTCTGCCATATATAAAAAATATATGTTTTTTTTCCATAAGGGATAACACACACACATCTTGACTTCTTTACAAAAGTAAAGGTATACGCCAGTGTTTATGAATGTTTATAATTCTCATTAGCCTGCTAATGGTTCTGCAAAGGTTTCTTCAGCAAAAACACCAGTAATAAGCCAAATTAACTGCCTTTACTATCTGGCTCCTGGAGTGCTGGCCCAGAAATGTCACCGTCCTTATATTTTACTGATAATAACAGGTGTCATCTGTGGTGATTATTTCACACAAAAAAGAGAAGTGTGCATTCATTCATGTCTGAAACCAGTCTGGTCTATTTATCGCTCAATGAGCTTGCTGGCTCTGTTTAATTGGAAATCATTCTGGTAGAAAACCAGACTGGCTGAGAGCAATGCAGTAAAGCCTGGGGTAAAGGGGCTTTCTATCTCAACTGTGTAAGTTCATTGTGTTGGAGTAAGAATAATGTTGCACATTTGTTTTCTTAATTACACTAATTAATCTTGCAGCTTCAGGAATAGGTAAGTGATACTCCTTGTGTAATTCATCAATTACTTTTGTTGAAGGAGTCTGCATTGAGTGGCTTTAGAGAAATCTAGCTCCCCTTACTGTATTAAAAGTTTTTATGAAACGCCTCTTGCATTACATTTTCTGGCAGTAGCTACCACTAACTGGTACAAGCACTGGTACTGTTTAAGCTAATCACTAGAGTTGCAGCTCAAAGGCAGATATTGTTGCAGGGGTCATCTATCACTGCTGCTGTTTGCTACAGTTTGACACCATTGTTCTTGGAAATACATTAAGTCACTCCCAGTGCAATAGGTTTCGTGGCTTCAGGGAATATAGACTTTTCTCCTCAGACTCTATCCTAGCCCCTTAAAGTAAAACTAGCCTACTTAGCTAATTACATTTCACTTTTTAGGGGGTTGTTTTTAAGGTATATTTCAGTAAAACTCAGTACTCATTAAAAAAAAAAAAAAAAAAAAAAAAAAACAAAGATTACATCTCTTAATCAATTTAGTAGTAGTTTCCATTTACAAGAAGTAATTAAAGCTGTAATAATCAGCACTAACAGTTTTATACTGATCATGCACGAGACTAACACTGGTTCAAGGAAAAAATAAAAACTTAAAAACTCTTAGTCCCTTTACAAAAGTCAAGTGGTTATTGCCTACATAAATATAATTACAGAAAATCTTTGCTGGGATTTTACATAACAACTGGGTATCTATTCTGGGATTTTATATACCAAACTTTGTTGTTCATTTCTATTATTTTTATTAGTAGTATTATTATTATACATAGTAAACAGTAATTTTCCTGTAAACTTCAGTGTTTTCCAGTTTTATTTTACACAGTGGTGGTGCAAGACATTCCTACATTTCTATTGGAGACTTCGCTTACGAGATTTAAAATGATATTACAATCAGGGTGGAGGCTTGTTAGCGGGATTTAAAACTGTATTATAGTAAAGATATGAAGGATTTAAAACTGAATTCTGGCAAAATGTACAAAAATGCCTACACACAAAACCCCCAGAAGAATTTGCCCGTGACCATAGGGATTTCATTGTGGAAGACAAAATATTAACTGTCAGTTTTTGACCCAAGGGTTAGCTTGTTGAAGGAGCTCATTACCCAAAAAACTGTTAAACAAGATGTATAAAAAAAGTGTTATTTTACCTGGTAATGAATAAATAGCTTTACCTCACATGATCTAACCTTGAACACTGAACTGGGCATTAGGTGGCAGATAAAACTCTTGGCTGTAAGATTAGTAGATTGAGTGCAATACAGGTCTGCAGTCCTTAAAGCCCGGAACACACTGCCCAATGCGATCGCAGAAAAATCTTTGTGAGCAAGCATCACACACTGACCGATGAAATCGCAAAATGGGACTCACAATCTGCAAGTTTTTCCTGATGTTTGACCTGCCCAGGATGCATAACGTACAGCAGCAATGGGACAAATCAATAGGCGAAGAAATATAAGGCTATGGGCAGTACTAATACCTACAATTTTGGTTTAAAGGCGACATGCTCGTGAAAACCACATGACTGGAGACATGCATGTATTCTCTCTCTCTCTATTATTATTATTATTATTATTATTATTATTATTATTATTATTATTATTAATATTTATAATAATAATAATAATAATAATAATAATAATAATAATAATAATAATAATAATAATAATAATAATAATAATAATAATAAACAGTGCTAAAATAATTTAGTTTCAGTTTAAAATAACAGTTTATTTGCATCGTACACCAATGTGTGCAAAGCAGCAGCATGATTTATTTTTGTGTTACCATACTGGTAGCCTACAAGCTAAAGTAAAAAGAAAGTGCTCTAGGTGTTCATTTTGATTTTACTACTGTACTGTATATTGTATAGTGTACTGTATAGATTTATATGTTTCTTCATAATATAATGTGTAGCCTACCCAAAACACATTAGTGTTATTTAAGTGTAATGATTTATATATTTAACAGTATTAAAATAGGTAAAATGAAGACAGAACAGAATGCATAACAATTTTATTTTGATTCTTGCACCCCTGCATGTATAGACACTATCCTTTGGGCACCCTCTGCTGCAGCAAACCACAACTCAACTCCCCCTATTTATTTGAGCAATATTGCACAGCTCTAGCAATAGAGAGCTTGCTGAGGTGACGCAACAAATATTTAAATTGGTATATTGTGGCTCTTTTATTAACAGATTTTCTCTTTGTGCATACGACAAAATGAATACTTTGCTTTAAGTGTCGCAACAAAAATGCTAATTGGGGTGTGTGCTGCGACTGGCCCATCTTAGTACACCTACCCCTAAGTTGGCAAGGCTTCTTTACCCAAAACTGAACAAATATCTTTCACTGAAAAAAAGAAAACTTTAATGGCCTAAAAGACCCAATTTTGCATCAGTGCTTGCATCACCCTTTCCTCAAGAAATGGGCATCTATTGGGTTCATTTCTAAAGTGTCAGGCCTTCCATCCAAAGAAAGTGCTCAGGGGATAAAGGATTAACATACCTGAGTTGGCATGTTTCTATTGATATTTTTCAAAATCTCTAGCAGCAAAGCGATCATAATACTATGTTATTAATGTCATGGTAATCGATGGCTGCAATTTGGCTTGTATGCAGCCAAACGCATAGAGGGTTTTTATCAAAAACATTGTCCTAAATAGTACGCTTACGAAAATAAACCCAAAACCACGTCAGTTAAACTAAACCGTGAAGGAAAGAACATGAGCTCGGCAAGTCAAGAATCAGGCAACATTGAAAAAAGTAAACTGTGCTGTATGTTCCAGAAAAAAAAAGCATTGTATGTTAATTATAAATAAAATATATGCAGCTTATAAACAAAAAGAAACATTATTTGTCAAGCTGGTGGGTGCTTTAGAAACTTGCTGCTGTTAGTTGAGATTTTTAGCCTCAGTGGGTTGCTTGGAATTTTGCCACATATTTCTCATGGTTATAGAATTTCGCCCATTTTTAGTCCCACTAGCTTTATCCATGGGCTTTTTTGTTTTCCTTCAAGTACCTTCTGATCCTCGGTGAACGGTCAGAATGCCAAAAGTATTTTCGAAACAAGAAAGACATGTTGTGAAGCAGTCCCACTCGCTGCATTCTTTTACTCTGTGCTGCCAGTGTGGGTGCTGTGCCACTCCTTACATGTAAATAGGCAGATTGTACATGACCTCATACTGCATGCAGCACCAACAGTGTTTAAAGGCTACATTTTAAAACATCCTAAAAATATTTAAATATATTGATTGTGTAACGTTTTGTAAGCCCTTGCTTTGGTCAGCAGTGTTTAATACCTATGATTTTTGTGTATCTGAGATTCCATTACATTTATAGAGACCATCGGCTTCAGTGTCCGACAGAAAGTGACAGCCACAGGAGTGTGCATAGTGTCAAGGGTGACAGTACAGCAGCCAAAATGCAGTTTGTACACTAGCTTCTGATGAGCTTGGTAAGCAATAATGAAACCAAAACCATAGAAAACACCCAGAATGTGTGCATGCAGAAATCATGTGTACTTTGATAATCTATAGCCATGAGAGCTGTACAGTAAAATGCATTTTAACCTTTAAGCATAATATTTTATCCCACAAATTAAGTTTCTCTCACTTAAGATTTAAAACATATAACAATGTGTTTGTTTCACATTCCATCTTCCGCTGTCCTAAACTGTTTTCAAATCCATCAGATTCTCATTCACGTAAATTTGTTTTACCCTTTTCTCGCACAAAAGGTACCGATTCTACCCCTGCCCAAGAACTGCAACTCATGTTGGAAGGTATTTTTTGATCAACTGTTTTTCAAAATGTAATGTGTGCAGAAATTGGAAGTTGACTGAAAGTTTTTCTCAGGACTTAATTTGTATATATAATAAGATGTCTAGGAGAGTTTCAGTGGTGATTGCTTCATCTGCTGTGGTAAATATTGTAAGCATGATATAAATTATTTACCTATGGACTTATTTTCCCCATAACACAAAATAAGCAAACCTTCCATATAAGAGATATATATATATATATATATATATATATATATATATATATATATATATATATATATATATATATATATATTAATATTTTTAATGACACAAATAATATATGATGACAGACAAGTTTAAATTGTTTTTAAAGTGTTTAAAACAACTTTACTTATTCTGGCATTCATTTCAGGATGCAATGAAAATACATGTATCAGGGCCTTAAGTGTTTAAGGATTTAAGTATAGGGTATAAAAGATAAAAGCCCTCTTTTAGGAGACCACCTGTTGTCACTATTTGACTGTCCCTTGAGTGGTCTGTTAATACAGGTTTGACTGTTATGAAATTCTCAATCACAAAACCTCCAATACAGCCTTGTACATTTAAATGCATTATGAAAACTGCATTACTGAAAATAAATAAACAAATGCAATAAAAAGAAAAATAGTAAGGTGCAGTGCAATTTCAGTAAGTGTCTCCCTGTACTTTTAATGTGTTCAAGTCAAACCGCTGCTTAGGGATACACTGCCAAACGTCAATATAATGGTAATGTCAACAAGCCTTCTAAAATCATATTAACATCCCATTGAAGACCTACACTTCCTAGCTTTAATCTTCATCCTTTGCTTTAGTCAGAAAGACATTTCTAATGCTCTGTTTAAAATATTAGTCAGTACTAAACATCACTGTCTTTTCTTCAGAAACATTTGGGATATAACCCTAATCGCTGGATTCACTTTGGCTCTATGATTCAATGTCATTCCTGTCTGTGTTACAGGTGCGCATACTCCAGCTCTTCTGAAATTCTACAGTTTGTGCTCCTAGTTTACATTATCCTCATTCCCTCAGCCATTTCTAATTGCCCTGTAAAGACCAAGACTTTCACATCACTAACATTTAGATGTAATTTATGTATTTGTAATTGGCTTTTGAACCCTTCAGTTTATTTATTAAATGAGACTATTAAGCCTCTACATGCCTGCTTCAATTGACACATATCTTCATCACTTACTCCCCTGTTAAAATCCAATCTCTTCCAGTAATATGTTAAATACAGCAATAATGTTATTGTTCAGGGTAATGTATGCCATGCTTCCTTTCCATTTGCCTTGTTAAACAGACTCTGAAAAGCAGTAAGGTGCCTTTCCAAAGTATTTGGTGAATTTCATTATTCTGGATTAATTAAAGCAGAGTTTGATTATTAAGAAGCTCTTTAAGCATGTCATATATGCAAGATGTTTATAGAGCGGTAGAAGATGCTGCGCACATGGGTTATAATTCCTGCTTCCCTGTGCCCTTATCTGTAAATGATTAATTACTCTGTCAGAATTTACCCTGGTATATCCCTGGAAGCCATCCCACCAATGTGTCAAGGTGTGCTGGAAAACTACTTCTACACTGTGATGTGTTGAGGGCAGGTGTGTACTTAAAGAAATAGGAGCCTATTATAGTATATTCTTTTAAATCAGCCAAATTTCTCACAAAGTAAAAACATATCCTAATTAAGTTACCCAACTGGTATGTAAGACATTGGACAATTAAGACATTTAATTCTTAATTTTTGAAGTAATCAACTTGTTCATCAAGAATTGTTTTTAACTTAAATCACCTACATCTTAAACATTAATGACAGTCCATTTTACTGTGTGCGCTTGATTACTGCCTGATGGCTCCACTGTCTAGAGTGCTTTGCCCGCATCATCCAACATTACATAGCGGTATTCTGCTCTTTCCTAACAATTCTGAATTTGAACAATAAGGGCTCTATGTATCATAGATTTTTTTTTCGTATCTTGACTTTTCATAGTTTTTTGTGACTCCATAAACCTACCCGCGATCTATTAAAATACATTTTTAGTCCCTTAACTTAGTTTCATCCCTGCTGCGGTAGCTTAGTTACGACTGTTAGTTTCAAAGTACTTTCGTATGCAAATGTACAAATCTTATTATAATATCAAAGTTTCGCGCTTACCCTTGATGTGTTATCATTTTTTTCCTGATTTACAACTCTGGTTTGTGTCTGTTATTTTACTCATGCCTCTCAATGGCATAGAGCTATTCATATGTGAAACTTCCTGTTTAAACGTGTATAGGCTTCTAGTTATTTTAAAATAAAGCATCTTCAAATATAAAATAAACCACAAAAAATGTATTTATTAATAGTCTAAATTAAACAATAATGGCAAGAAATGCATTTTGTTTTGGTTTATTTGATATTTTAAGGTGCTTTATTTTAAACTTAAATATGGACTGGAGAGGAGTAGAATAGTAGAAATTTATTGACCCGAGAGAAGACCATTGCTTCCGACAGGGAGCTGTAATGCCCGAAGCCACACCCTGGAGGCAACAATAGTCTTCCCGAGGGGGCATTTTTTATTTTCCACTGTGGCTGAGTCTGCAGTACATTTTTAATATATGAATCCGTCAATAAAATAAGTGAGGCAAGGTTGGATAGTAAATATTACTTTTATATATTTTGTTTAGTTCTTTCACATACTTTCTGCTTTGGAACACTGTGCTGCCAGCCTGCCCAACCAAGATGGCCACCAACATTCTAAAAGAGTCCTACCTCCAAAAAAAAGCACCTCTCTTCCTTTCCTGTCTTCTCCCTGTCAGAATATCTGAACATCCTCTTTTTCTGCCAGTGCAGACTTTACAGTCAATCTGTAACGTTGGAGATAAAAGGTTCTATGTTAATAATGAGGCAATATCACTAGTGTCCGAGAAGCCAGTGAAGAGTCTAGGGAGATGGTACGACGGGGAACTAAAGGACACATTTCGTGTGGGAGAAGTTAGACAACAAGCAGTGGAAGGGTTGCTGCCTCAGTAGAGTGGGACTTTATGGTAAAGGAATACTGCAGCTACCAGTCTCTGCTCTAACCGAGGAGTTTAAGTGCGTCAAGCTCCAACTGGAAATTACATTAGTAGATTCACGCAACAAATCCGTAAGGGAGGCAGCACCTGTGTTGAAAACTGGAAGAAAATGGGTGGCAAAGAAAGCTGTGGAAGATGCTAAGGCTGCCCTTCGAATCTGTGATATTATGGGGCAAGTTCAGCATGGTCTTGGTCTCAGTTCAGCTCATCCTACATGGCACAAGGCAACCCCAGCTCGATGGAGGAAGCTGGTAGTCAACAACGTGCAAAAGCAGGAGGAGAGGATCAGGTGTGTAAAGGCCATTTCCCAGGCCAAGCAGGGAGAATGGATGAGATGGGAGAGTGTGGAACAATGCAAGATCGGCTGGCAAGACCTATGGACAATGGAACAGAGCAGGATCAGTTTCCTTATCAGATCAACAAATGATGTAATGCCATCACCATAGAACCTAAACCTCTGGGCGGGTAAGGATCCCTCATGTGCTTTGTGTTCATCACCTGCAACATTAAGGCACATTTTGACAGGATGTAAGGTGGGTCTTAGCCAAGGACGGTTTAGTTGGCACCATGTTTGGTGTAACCTGATCAATAAGTTGCCACCAGTTCCATCAAAGCATTACACACAAAAGACAATATTCCTCCGCCCAGGAGAGCAACCACCAAGAAAAGGTATTAAAACCAAGCTTCGCCCAGGATAACTGGAAGCTGCTAGAGACTGGAAGATGCTGGCAGATGTTAGTCAACGGCTTATTTTTCCATCTGAGATTGCCACCACTAACCTTCGACCAGACATTGTCTTGTGATCTGGATCAGCACACCTTGTTTATCTGGTAGAGTTAACAGTGCCTGTGGATGAGTCGTATGAGAGGAAGAAACTTCGGTATGCTCAACTAGCTGCAGAAGCGGAATGGTGAGGATGGAGAGTCCAAATTTACCCAGTGCAGGTGGGTTGTCGAGGATTTGTGGCACACTCTACAACCTGGTTTCTCAGAGATGTCTGGTTCAGCAACGCTGAAGTATGGGTAAGTAAGCTGGGCTGAGTTGAGTGGGAGACAGAGGGGGATGATGCTGGGACACCAGAGTCACTGTTGAGCCCTCTTGAGGTATCGTGGGCTAGTGGACGAAACACCGAGGACATAAGGTGCCCACTTGAAGACCCAAGAGATGTACCCTACTTAGCTCAATCCAGACAGTTGTCATGCTGATGCGCTGGGGAGACCGCACTGTGGTTGATCCCCGGGGCGAGCATCATAGTCGTTGTGAGTGCTGATGCGCTGGGGAGGCAAAATAAGCAGATCCCTGGAGTCAGCATTACACTTCAGCCATTAACACCAGGCAGAAGGATATCTACATCAACAGATGGAAAGCAACGCAAATGGATGGAGATAGAGATGGATCACATTAGTTTACTGTAAAGCTACGTCTTAGTTGGTGCTTATCTTGGCGCGAGTCGGGTTCAAATCAGCATGAAGTTTTTAACATCTACTCTCATGTAATCAAAATCATTCATGCTGCCCCTGGAAATGTCTCCCTAATAGTCTAGCTGGCACTGCTGGCATTTCCGTCACTGGGGCTGATACTGAGTTTCTTGCTGTAACCTTGTTCAGGAGCGTTTGCACAATCCTCTCTCTGAGCTCAACAGCCGTTGTATTTGTGTTTGTGCTTTTTTTAAAAATGATGAACACATTCACTAACGCTACCTTCTTTGCATGGTGATATACGCAGTGGTACCATTTGACCGAGCAGTGCTGAAAGCTGTAATAAGAGCACAGTTGGTCAGCTCTGTCTATACCTCCCATGTATCGATTATAATCCTCAATGCTCTTTGGTTTTCGGATTACTCGAAACCCTTCTGGTCCCCTTGCTGTGGATTCTCTTTGAAATCATTGATGTGTCGTGTATGGTAGAAAGCAAAGTAACTGTTCCCGCATCTTTGAAACTTGTAGCTAAAAGAAGCCCTTTCTCCAAAAACAACGGGGGATATCCCAGCTTCATTTTATTATTTTTGAATTCCTATGGTATTCCTTTTTGATTTACTTTAACAGTGCCACAAGCTCCAGTGTGTTTTTTTTGTGCAGTGTCTCAAAGAGAGCAGGGGAAGTGTAAAAGTTGTCGGGTGTGCACTACGAGCAGTACACTTTCCTAGCAGTTTTGTGGTGTTCAGCAGATGCATGACTAGACTGTAACCAATTCCCACATCTTTATCATAGTAATATGCTCCACCAGTGTACACATCCTGTGCATAAGTGTAGTTTGTATGCAAGTCAGCAAGGACAACATTTTTTATTCCAAAACTGTGACGTTTGTTTGGAACGAACTGCCGAAAAGAGAGTCGTCCACAGAAAGATATCATTGACTCATCCACAGCCAAATCTTGGGAGGGATAATACTCTCTTTGGAAAATTTCAATTAATTTATCCAGAAGAGGGCAAACTTTAAACGGGGTCGTATCCTGCTTGAGACCTCTCAGTTCTCAGACTGTTGTCAGTGAAATGCAGAACAGAACTTAAAATCTGATAGTGTTTTCTGGACAACACTTTTGAAAAATTAGGTGTCCAGGTAACTGGACATTAGTACTCAAGTCATTGGAAATATGTGGCTTTACGACTAGACCCATTGCAATTTGGAGCCCTATAAATATTTCCATTTCCTGTCGATTGGTAGGTTTCCAATCGTGAAAGCGGGAATGAGGGGCTAGAGTACCGCTAATATGAATTGCCTCAGCATACTGGTTTGTTTCTGCCACCATCAACTCAATCAAATCAGGAGTGAACATACTAATAAAATAATCATATGGGTCAGCACTACTCCATACTCGTGTTGGCTCAGATTATGACGGACTGAACTCATTTATTCCTTCCCTGCTGTTTTCAGTAGGTTTGACCACCCAGCACTCTCTCTCTCCCTGCCTGTCATTTCGTGCCACTCCCCTTAATGCGCCCCTTCTCCTGTCAGTGTCAACCTGGCTGTCTCCTCCCTCACTGTCACTAACTCCTCTGAGTCTGATCTTTTCATTTCCTCACCCTCGTTTACATCTTCCGGCCCTGCTACATCTTCCTCAGTAAATCCCTCAAATTCCTGTCGCTATCGCACTTAAACAAAAACAAATCTGAGCTCTCTCTTATATCTCGGTCTCTTTCCATTTTCCAATCGCCTACAACTCTCATCTTTCAGATCATGACATTGCGATGTATGCTGTCCAAACAAAATACAAACGATTAAAAAATTACTTTGATTTTTTTTTTATTATTATTATTTTTATGAATGTGCAACATTTTATACCTAGCAACGAGCATTTGATTGGACCAAAATTAAAAAAAAAAAAAAAAAAAAAAAAAACATTAATGCGTTTTTGGCGACTAAAAGTCGCCGCAGGCAGTATAAAAATGCTCAGTGGGTGGGTGACTTTAGTCGCCGCGGGCAGCTAGAGTTTTACATATAGTTGATACAGCATACATAAGTAAAGATTGATGTATTTTGTTTAACTATAAGTGATACAGCATAAGTGAATAAATAAATAGCATACATAAATAACAGAACATTTTTCTGAATGTGGAGTTCATCAGAATTGCTAAGCATGCCATAATTGCTGGTAATTGATTTCTTCCGGGCCAAGATTAACACTCAGCAACGAGATCAAAGATTGATGTGTGGAGTTCATCTCGACCTGGAAGAAGATCCAGTTACAAATAATTATGACATTTTCCAATTCAATAATAATTTTTCCTAATACATTTTTAAAGCCCTGCAAAAAAACCTAGGAATCAATTTCCAAAGAAGTGGAAGGCGTAAGTTTCCCTACAGATGGATATACCCCAGTTGGGAAGGTGGCTTCCTTTATTTCAGTAAATTCTCTTGGACTGTGTGCTATATAAGTTTGCTTAAACAAATCAACTCTTCTAATTAGTGGATTTTGAAAATGTCACACTTGTGGAGTAGGTTCTAAATCCCCAGGAGTTATGTTTTTCCGTTTGTATTAAACAAATAGCTAAAGTTGTTTTTTTATGATACAGCATCCTTTGTTTGCCATAAATAACTGTATGCAGCAACACAAAGAACAACTGTTGTGAAAATATTAGTATGCAGAGTCTCTGGTGCTTTGTTACTGCATCTATCTTAGTACAGTATCAACATTGTTCATGCATTTTGTGAATTGAGACCAAACCTGAAATTCTGCAACTTTATACATTATCACTGTTATCACTGCTTAAACATTCAAACATTTTAAAATCACACTAAGCTATTAGGTTCGTACTCTTTTTCTGTATCATCAATTGCTGTGTATTGCCCTTAGCTGCATTTACCCTCTGTCTGGAGAATCAAGGCAAATGTTGCAAAAATTTTATTTTCTCCCTCAATATTAAGGTTTCATTTGTGCCTTTTGTAATAACTAAATACACCCTGGTGTTCCAGATTGTACTTAAACAAATTCCACCCTTCTTGATTTAACTAAATCTGCTTGCCTCCTTCCTTAGTGCCAGATTAGTACGGACATTTTTACTGTAAAGCTTCTACAAGACATAAGAGGAAAGAGGAATTTATAAAACTGTAATGTATGTGATATTCACAATACATTGCTTTTTAAATTCACATTTAGGCAGCTATTCACTTGTAACATTACTTTGTTCCCACTCTGTTTGGAATCAGTTATAAAAGAAAAATAGAATTAATTAATTCAGTGTCAGAATGGAAGAAATATGTAAAGTCTGCATGTTGCTAGATTGTTAATACTTTTTATAGGATTTTTGGTAATGATTAAGGATGCTGTGTCTTTAAAAACTCCCAATCCTCTATGCATTTTCTATAAAATAACTTATCTTTGGGTCTTTTGCCTCAAGAAGTGAATAAAAAGGGTCTAATTGTTCTCCTGCTGTTTTTCATAGGCCAACATTCATAGATCCCTTGTTGTTTGCAGGACATGTAGAGGCAGATGTGAACCAGAACAATAGGACCTCCTCTGAGAAGACAGCGGTGACAGACTCCAAGGGTGCAGCAGACACAGAGAATGCCTGGAACGAGGCCCACACAGCTGACCACGCTGCAAGTCGCCCACACTTGGTCCGCCTCTTTTCCCGGGATGCACCAGGCCGCAAAGACAACACCTTCAAAGATCGCCCATCGGAGTCAGATGAGCTTCAGACCATCCAGGAGGACAGTGGACCAGCTTCCGATAGCTCGGATATTACTGAAAACTAGCCAGAAGAGTTCCCTGAGGGCCACTGAACACCACAAATGGCATCTACAAGCTCCACGGACCAGGCGAAACACGGAGGCAAATCCAGGGGACAAAGGGACACTGGTCTACTAGACCAGCTGGGAAAATTCTTTGGAGGTGAAAAAGAAGGATCCAGGAAGGGATCAAAAAAGGTGAGCTTTGAGAACACAAGGACACAATCTATTTTTTTAAGGATAGTTTTAACACATTTTTATTGAGGCATAGCCAGAATCTCTGTAAACTTTAGTTTTTTTTTTTTTTTTTTTAAAGTTCATTTATCAAAGGGTATCATATTTACAATACAAGAAAACATGAAACATTCTTGTATACAGTCACTTGAGAAATGGTATGGGTGTGGTTTCAGAACTGGACTGGCAAACAAAATGACCTATTGATGTAGCCAAATTATACAGTTTGCAAATAATGAATAATCATAAACTATTAAACAACTGAGGTATCAGGAAAAAAAAAAAATTCAGAATCTACAATTATAATTGTCAATGAAAGCTGTCAAACTGGACTGTATTCTTTATCTGTAGATAATGACAACACGATACAAAGTTTTTGGGGTTTCTTTTGTATGTTTGCTTAAAGAATCATTAAATGCATCAGCTGTTTCTTTAATTAATAAAGTAGTTTGATTTGCTGAGACACAGTACAAATAAGTGCAACCAATAAGTGCTCGGATATTACTGGGAATTACAGGGAATTTTGCAAACTCCTTTGTTTACTAAGTTTTTCTAGTGGGTGAGAAGAATGTATTTAATTGTAATAAAAACAAAGTCACATTTTGTCATTTTTTATTTTTAAATAGTTGTTAATAAGAGACTGACAGCAAGTCTAAGGACAAATGTGTTTTCTTCTGTGTCATAGCAGCACCATTTAATGAAATGCAGTTTATATTATATATCACTCTTCTGCTGAACCAGGTCTCATTTAAGCTTTAGTTTTGCAATTACTGAATGGTGCTGAAAGTTGAAAGTACGGAATGTGATTCAGTCACCATTGAAACAGTGCAAGTGCTTGATAGGTCTCACTTTTTTGTAACCTGTTTTTGTAATGTATTGTAAGCTGTGTTTGTCGATCTGTCGAGGTACCATAAATACTTCTGGAAAGAAAATGAAGCCTTGAAACCTTGATACATTAAAAAGTTCTTTATCTGCTGTATAAGCAACTTACTCACAATACTCAATTATACTTGCACCAGTGGCTCCAATTAGAACTGTATTACCAGCCATTTTTCCAAGCAATCTCTTAATAAATTAATTTAAAATGCATTCGGGGTTATATAATGGGAAGTAATTCTGAAATGAGTGTTCTGCTAAGATGATTTTAGTTTGCACTTTAGTGTAGAGGGCTATATAGCTTTAACTTGGAGGTTGACTCTCATGGGTTACTTTTTAATGTAACACTGCTTCATCTGTGGAGTGCCTGGTACTGCAAATCACTGTAATTCCTTTCTTTTGTCAACTGTTCTCCCAAGATCACATTAAGCCCATCTAAGCTGCCCACACTCTCTAATTAGAAAAAAGCTAAATAACATTCCCTTTGTACGGCTCAAAGTTAGAGTTGACGTTAAGATAAAGAGTACTTTGAACATTTTACACAGAAGCATCTTCTTTTCCCTCTGATGGTGAAAGCTAATGAAATAACAACTTCTTGTTGTTTGTGCTTCCTGCAAGTCCTTATGAGACAATAGGGATTATGGAACAGCAACATTTTCTGTACAGTGTATACCATTGACCTTTCCTTATTTCAAGTGGTCTGCAGTGAAAGGTGTTACATTGGTGGTATTGAATGCAGAGATACTAATATTGTGTATTTCTGTAGCAAGTAAAACTGTCAGCTCAGTATACAAATCAGAAAGACCTGTTCCAGTTTGTGACTTACAAATCCTTTGGTTGTTATTTGTCTTAAGAAATCTTTTAGCTTGGTCGAACATTCTGCTTTGTCATGTCTAAGTAAGTTTGTGTAGAAACTGACGTTTAAAGGGGGTGGTTAGCACTTTTTATACTTTTCAATTTTTTTGTCTAAAATTGTACCAGTTGATTTTGGCAGTATTTTTGTTTCAGTATCACCTGCCAAATTATCATTACCATTTAAATGTATGAGCAAAACTTGCTGCTGTTAAGTTTTTCAAAAGTATTAAGCTACTGTCTTCATTTTCTTTTTAGTTAAGGGTGTTTTTTTTAAAGTATTCAAGTGGTAAAGATGTGGGACTTTATATTGTGTTATAATGAACCACAATTGCTTAAAAGTATTTCCTTTGTGAATTGGTTACTATTATCTTGTATACAGGTACTTTTTCATTGTGTAAAACCATTAGTTATAAATATCAGAATCCAGGGGTGCAGCTGATACTGATAAATTGGGCACACATTTCTATATGGTTCCCTCCCAGTATATCCCTGTTGGTAATACTAATTCCTTTTAATATTTTTATAACCACAATTATGTACCTACTAATTGCCCTATAATTCATAATTCTACAGTGCTCAATAATGTATCTGTTGCACTTTTGTGTTCAGTTAAATTCATGATGCACTTTGCTGTAGTTTACTAATACAGATGTCAATGAACCTTTTTTTTTTTTTTTTTTTTTTTGCATTTTTGTATAAAAGCCATGCTTTTAAAATAACAAACAACAACAACAACAAAAAAAAAAAAAAAAAAAAAAAAAAAAAAAACGTATGTATTACTAGTGTTCCATTTTTGACTGTAACTCCAAACCTGATTGTTATTCTTGCTTTTGGGTGATTGCTTGAGCTTACAATCCTGTATTAAAACTCTTTAAAGAAACACTGTCAACTGATTTGCATGTGTGCTTTGTGCTTCTTGTTTAACATTGCTGCTTGAACATTTCAGTAACAGAAAACCAGCCCCCAAATAATGCTGACATATTATGAGGCACTAGACAATTCTGAATAACTTTTGCTATAAACACATGAAAATGTATTCAAGGCTTTTCCAAACAGTCATAAAAACAGTCCATTCTAAAGCAGATATGTTGTACTGTGGGTATGTAAGGTCCTACAAATAATATTTTCAACTCTACAGTAAGTGTGCAGATTTTGTAATATACAAAAAAAAAAAAAAGATAAAATGTTCCCCACAATCCTTTCATTATGAACATAATGTATTAATCCACTAATTTTTTTTAACAATAATGTGTTGCTAACTGAGCTTTGTAAAGTGAGGTAAATTAAAAATCATATCTATGACTTAGTTTGTTTGGTAATTGTTTTGACAGTGGGAGTGCTATGTTTTTCCACATCATGTTGTAAATGATAACGTAAGTGTGTACACAATTGCTATAATGTTGACCTGGCTTTATGAATTAGATTTGTTTGTATCCAACAACAGCATTGGTTATCTAGCCATGAGATGTCCTTGACAAGAAATGTGTTTCTAAAATCTCTTTTTATCTCTGATAAGTTACAATTAGCAATATCTGTGATTCCAAGAGTAAATCACTAAACTTATCCATGGAACTTTGACACCTGTAACCTATTCAAACTTTAGAAAATGTTCTTTGTAACATTCTGCTTCGTAGCATATTTGTCATTTTAAAAAATATTAAGTGTAAATGTGCATCTGTGACAGTCATAGTTCTTTATGAGTGTTTTAAAGGGTCTTTTAAAGTCTTTGTCATCTTGCTAGTACTATTTTTCAGATTTAAAGGTTAAAAATTGTCATGACGGCAGATGTGTCATACTTCAGTGTAGTTGAATGCTATTTAAAGTTAGTCTGTCTTGTATTTCTTAGAATGTAGTCACAATTAGTAGATGTCTAAATTGAAATGGTACAATATGAATTTCTGCAGTTAACTTACAAAAAAAAATGGAAGTAAATCATGCATAACTGATTCAATCGCAAACAAGTATTTCTTGAAGGTACCAAGTTAGCAATGAATACAAGATAAAATAACATTTTCTGAAAGGAATCAAACCATTACAGTGGTATTAAAAAAGGTAGATTTGTTTGTATCCAACAACAGCATTGGTTATTTAATCATGAAATGCTTATATTAGTCCAAATTTACCAACCATTCCTGACAACTTGGACTTTCAGCAGTGAGCAATTCATTCAGTCCAATGCTGATGCAGGATGGTGCATTGTCCAAAGTGGGCATCTGTTTACAGGTAGGTAACGTACTATAATATCCTCTTGACCGATCAGTCTAAATGAATAGATTAGTTCATTCAATACTGTTCAGCACTGCTTAGTTCTGATCTTCATCAGTTAGTTCTGTTCAGCAAGATAGCCCAGAATTTGTTTAGAATGTGATGTGCACTGATTGTATGAAACTGTTTCAAACCTTTACTTTTCCCAGACATTTTCCATGCAATTCAGGAAATTGGCATCAATTTCACATGCTATTTGGTAGATAGTTGTAAAGAATTGGTTGTCAAACATGTGGGCTTAATGAGGTATAGTGTTTTCACCCAATTCATAACAGACCATTAAAGTACATGGTGCTAACAAAATAATCCCACTAAATCTTACCTAATGTATACAGTGTCTATAGAAAGTCTACACCCCCTTTCAAAATTTTCACCTTTTGTTGCCTTATAGCCTGGAATTAAAATGCTTTTTTTCCATTTATCTATACATCCTACCCTGCAACTTCCAAATGAAAAAAATATTCTAGATATTTGTAGAAAATTAATTAAAAATAAAAACTGATTGGTTGGATAAGTGTCCACCCTCCTTGTAATACCAATCCTAAATTAGCTTGGGTGTAACTAATCACCTTCAAAATCACGCACCAAGTCAAGTAGCCTCTACCTGTGTTAAATTGTAGTGATTCACATGATTTCAGGATGAATTCAGCAGTTTCTGTAGGTTCCCTCTGCTGGGTAGTGCATTTCAAAGCAAAGACTCAACCATGAGCACCAAGGTGCTTTCAAAAGAACTCTGGGACAAGGTTGTTGAAAGGTACAGATCAGGGAATGGGTATCAAAGGCCTTGAATATCCCGTGGAGCACGATCAAGGCAATTATTAAGAAGTGGAAGGTGTATGGAACCACCAAGACCCTGCCTAGAACAGGGCGTCCCTCCAAACTGGATGACCGAGCAAGAAGGAGACTGATCACAGAGGCTACCAAGAGGCCATTGGCAACTTTGCAAGAGTTGCAGGCTTTTATGGCAAAGACTGGTCAAAGTGTGCATGTGACAACAATATCCCAAGCACTCCACAAATCTGGCCTGTATGGTAGGGTGGCAAGAAGGAAGCCATTACTCAAGAAAGCCCACCTTGAATCCCGTTAGAAGTATGCAAAAAAAAAAAAAAAAAAAAAAAACACACTCAGGAGATTCTGTAGCCATGTGGCAAAGCGTTATGTTTTGCGCAAACCCAACACAGCACATCACCCAAAGAACATCATCCCTACTGTGAAGCATGGTGGTGGAAGCATCATGTTATTGGGATGTTTCTTATCGGCAGGGACAGGGGCACTTGTATGGGTGTGTGTGTGTGTGTGTGTGTGTGTGTATATATATATATATATATATATATATATATATATATATATATATATATATATATATATATATATATATTTCACTCAAGTAAAGTCATTGTCTAATTTTTCATGTAAGAAATGTGATATCTGCAAAGTGATGGTAGTACATATTAGACTACAGGAATTATTTATTTTTGTTCTACATACTTTAAGAATAGTCACCAGTAAACTATTTTCAGGAGTAGAAATTCAGAGCATAAAAATGCGCTGTACTTTGTATATAAAGGTTGACAAATGTTGTTTCTTGTTCATCATAAAACAGTGTGTGGTTTTGAAGATGCTTTTCCCATGAGATGCTCACAGTGGAGCCCTCAAAGATCAAAGTGATTGAGATTCCATGATTCATGATGTGTGAAGAATATCTCACAAGATTTAAGATAACCTCATCATGAGCATTAGTCATGAGGATTACGTGCATATTCTCAATGCCTTTACATATTTCTGTGGAACCAGTATGTAAATGATTTTATAAACATTTTGCCCATCCCTAAGTTTAGTGAAATGTTGTCAAATTAAAACATTTATAAACAAATCACTACACTGTTGAAGCTCTACTCCCACATAGAGTGGGTTGCAAATCTGAAGACGTGAAAACATAACTCTCATTAATGCCACCCACTAGTAAAATGTGTTGGGACTTTACCAGAGTAAGTGGGTCCTGGCTAGGACCAGTGCCTTCACCCTCTGAATTCCAGGTGCCCACCATTGGTACAAGACATTGACATTGGTAAGCAGTGTGAAACAAGAAAGAGAGGACCCAACAAAACCAGGCAAACTAAAAGACTACAGAAGCATAAGAATGAGAGGAGGTGAGAATGTGCTGGCGAATGTTGTCAATCTTGGTTTTAAAATATTGAAATAAACTGTTGCATAGCTGATGTGAAGCTGGTAAAGTAATGGAACAGTTCAGCTACCGATCTTTTTTTCAGTTTTATACCGAACAATGGTAGAAAACAGCTATCTGGGATTACTTAGATAATTCTCAATAATATTTAAAAAATATCTAGATCTGGCTGTTGTCATAGCATCCCTATATACAACCAATGATTCTTTCCACATGTGCAGATGACTCGTTGAACGTGAGTACAGCCACCTACACTCAATTTTACAACAGCATTAGGGTTAGAAATAGTCTAAAGCTGAAATGTATTCACATCCAAGCACAGAAAGAGGAGATGTGCTATCAGGTTAAAAAGAGATATTCTATAGCTAAGAAGCATTAAAATGAAACCCAGCTCCATTGTGCTGTATGATATGGATGAAGGCAATAAACTTAACAACCTAAACAAAAATCCTGGGGCAGCCTAAATAAGGGCAAAAACCTCCCATAGCAACATGGAACTGTTACATAGAATGCCGTATGAACCAATATAATGTGTTGAAAGTCTAACTGATTACCCTCGAGACTTTCTAGGATACATTGTAAAGATCTATTTGCTTTACAGTGGTCATTCTTCACGAGGATGCATTGACTATCTCAATACAATGCATTTTATTTGTAAAATCTAGGGATTCAAATACATAGAGTTTACAACACTTATGAAGACATAATGTTATATTCTTTTATCATGATTTTTTTTTTTTTGCATTTCTGCAAATACTGAAACATAAATACATTCCACTTTTCAATAAGTTGTGTTGAAAAGGTTAAATATCGCCTGATTAAGGGGCATACAAATAATTTAAGCAAAGGGTGTAATTAAAGGAAATGTGATTAAAAAGTATTATTTCACCTTACTCAACTGATAAGTCTTACCTTAACATCACAGCACAGAGGAAAAGTAGGCATATTATCGTTTAAAATTGTATTGTTATATAATGGTATTCACAATATAAATAGAAACGTTAATTTTATATTATACCAAAGACAGTAAAATAGGGTTCAGCAACAGTATTTAAAAAAATAACACCAGTCTCTCAGCTAGCTATTACTATTTCATAGGCTTTTGAAGCAAGTGCATAGGCAGTTTTTCAGAGAGAGAAACATGTTAACACTATGCTCAGAAGTAGCATCATTTGGACAGCCCTGCAATAATTCATGTATATGTTTGTGTGTGTGTATGTGTATGAAGGTTTCATTTAATGTTTTCAAGAAATGTGTCTTTCTTTTGCAAAGTTGTAATAGTGCACAACAAATCATTTGGTGTTGATCTGTTTAGTAAGTAAACAGTATAAAGAGATACAGGGCTCCTGTTTTGTATGTATCCCAGTAAGTACAGGATATAACTAACCAATTTGATGCACACAGATTACTGTTCCTAGACATGAAAATGTGCCATAGATATCTCCTGTGTGGCTTTTTCTTGTCTCTTCCAATTAGTTACAGTTCCAGAAACCTGACAGGCCCAGTCAGCAATATAATTGACCTTGTATTAGATTTTTATGACATTAGTGCTGTCAGGGAGAATTGGAATGTTTAGAAAACTTCACGGTGTTAAACCTCACAATCATTTAAAACAACTACATACTTCCAATGTTTTCTTGTTAATCTAGAGTTTCTTTCACACTGGCATGCTCAACCCAGGTCAGAACCTTCTGCTTTTGTTAAAGCAGGGTTGTCCTGGGTGACAGACACAAGTGCACAATCCGCGTATTAATGCCCCGGAAGCAGCTTGTTACGGATGCTTCCATCCAAGCTTCTCTGGATTGAACCATCTGCCCAAATGTTGACTTGAGCAAATGTTTCTTCATACATACTACAATCTGGCTCATGGTGTGTCTAAACCAACAAATATGGCTAAACAGAATAAAGAGAAGAGTTCCTTGCAAAAGTGAAACCTTCACGCAGGCGTGGCTGTTTGTTATGTCATTGGCTTAAGAACAGCCATCATGCATTTTGTCTTGCTCAACCCGGGTCCAAGCGTGTCGACCCACATCATGAGGTGGGTCGCTGGGACACGAGTCAACTCGGGTACGACCCAGGTACGTCGTTTCAAGCTGCGCAGGATTGTGACCAAGTTAGCCAGAACCAGGGCCAGGACCTGGGTAGGATTGCAGTGTGAAAGGGGTAACATGTAAGAGCATGATTTTTTCTCAAAAATGAATTTCCTTTTTCCCTTATTTCTCCTTTAGATGCTTAGGGATATTACTTCCAGTTTAGAGTTAAGTGGTCAGGTGCAGTTTACCAGGGATTATGCAATATATAAACAATACTGGAATTATTTTCAATTATTACAAAAAAATTAAATAAAAAATAACATCTGAGGAAGTGAAAAGCCATTATCTGATTTAAGACATGATCATTTAAGATATCTGTTAAATGTTTAATATTCAGATACACATTCATTATTGTATTTGATGCACTGTATCTATACAACATGCACAATTGGCCGAGCGGCTCACCATGCACCAGCGACCCCTTAGTCTGGCTTGGTGCCTGCGGGCTTGCCTGTAAGCTGACCAGAGCTGTGTTGTTCTCCAGTGCTGTAGCTCCAAGGTGGCTGCATGGTGAGTCTGCAGTGTGAAAAGAAGCGGTCGGCTGATGGCACACACTTCGGAGGACAGTGTGTGTTCGATTTCATTCTCCTAAGTCAGCGTAGGGGTGGTAGTGGTGAGCTGAGCATAAAAATATATTCTAAATTGAGAGAAAATAATAACAGTAATTACGACTAAATTAAAAAAAAATAATAATAAAAAAGAGTTTTCTGTTGTATGCAGTCCACTGTAATGTCATACTGTTGATCTAGTGATGGATCGAAAAAATTCCACGGTTTAAATATTAAATTAGGACCAAACCGGGCATTTAAAGACAAAAATACATTAAAGAAATGTATAAACATACAGATGTTGGCTTTGCCAGTGTCCTTTGAATAGTTTAGATCAAGTGAAAACAATTATTATATAGACAGATCCCTCTATATATATTCTGATTCTATTACCTGCAACCGCCTCACTGAGAACCTAGACAGACCTATCAATCCGCCACAGCTGTCAATAATACAGAATAAATTACACAATTCTTGAAGTGAACTGACCTTAACAACATACAGCACCTCTCAATGAGAGGAAAAAAAACATAAAAAAGACACTTGGAGATTGACTCTGACAGAAAAGAAGCATCCACAAACGTCAAACCAACTGGGCAGTCAAAGTTTTTTATGACTGGCTGAATGAGCATAACACAAATATAGATTTGAAAACTGTCACGATAAAGTCCTATTGTTATTAACTAATTTTAAACAGAAATAACGGTAGTATATCTATTAGAATGTCATAGTTAATACTTTACTACAGTTTTAAATGGTAAACAAGAATTATTTTATGAGACAGAATGTTATTTCCACATTTGTCTAATTTAAAATCACTTTTAAAAATATGAAATCAGTCTTATTTTCAATTTTGTACAGTGTGAGCCATAGCATAATAAGAATAATGTACTCCAGGTTGTGTGTTGTGCCGGGATAACATCACTTCATGGATGTTCGACACAAGTGGCCTGCGGCCTCATGCCAAATCACCCAAGGAGCGATGTTATCCCAGCACAACACACACCCTGTCGTGCATTATTCCTTTAATATATGATATATAAAAGGGTAAAAGTGCCAACAAAAAAGATATACACAATTATTTTATCACAAATATGAGATTATTCATGCCTTTCTTGGAAAAGTGGATATACTGAGTGTTTGATTTCATCCAGACAAATATAGTTCCAATTTGCACTGTGTATCACCGTAAAAGAAATTACATTTTCCAAAGCTAAAGAAAGTTAAGTGACTGATAAACACGCTTTATATGCACCAACTGGTAATATAATCTGGCCATAGACAAGAGCCATCACACAATCGGCAACCTTATTTGTACAATACAGTATCTCATACAGGGTCATGCTTCTTGGTGTATTTGAAATGAAATAGAGGTTTGTTATGTTAGTTAGTTAGTTAGATCAACAGTATAACAACAATCAAGGTCACTTTAAAATGGTGTAAAAATAATTGCTGGAATGTACTTTTAAAATCATGTACTCCAACATCCTTTTGGAATATATGGTTTTCATGTACATTTGCCATGATACATGGACAAATGGCCAAGTTTGGACTGCTTTACAATGTTGGCAGGTGTATGAGTAGATGTGCTGTTGTTTCAGGGGGTATCTGCAATGAGATCCAGCCAGTTAGCAGCCTCACCACAGAAGACTCCTCAGCAATCTGGTGCCCATGCCAGACCAGGAGATGACAACCCCGTAGTGAGCTTCTTCAAAACCATTGTAAATACTTTAATACTGTCAATTAATATTTGATGTTTTATGACACTCATTGGTTTGAAGGAACTTGTGTTGATGCAGTATGGCCATGGCTCCCATTTGCTATATGATACCATGCTGTGATCCTACCACTTACATTTTCATTATAAGTCAGAACAAAACTGACATGGCTTCCTAAGAACAGCTCTTAACTACAGAGTACAAAAGGGGAGAACACTACTCATTTAGACATTATTGAAAGTGTGTGTGTGTGATTACAATAAGCACTCATGGCTCAATGACATGCTCTACTCAGTTTTCACAAGAGAAACTTGGATGCGCAGGTTATACGGTCGGAGATTAATATTGTGTGGGAGGGAGAAAGATCAGTACTTATATGCACGATAAGACAGAAATATAATTTTAAAATATGATCAAAAGACTGACAGACCAATATAAGTAGGTACAGATCAATAGTTTCATTTCATTCTGAAAGTAGCTCATCATCATTATCATCATCATAACTATTCTTATCTGTCTTTCAGGTATCCCCAAGGACCCCACCTCCACCAACAAAGGTGAGAAAGGCTCATTCTATTGCACTTTTGTTATATTCTAATATTTGAGAATTAGCACACTGTAATGGGCTTGAAATATGAAACACAGCTCATCCAAAGGTGGACATCAGTGGTTTAACACGTGTAATTAATCTAGGTACAAAAACTCCCAGAGTTATTTCTACTGTACCTGAACACCTAAAATTGATTATTTTCCACTAGAACCAAGCCTTTTGTCTGTGCTCTTAACTTATTTTTTTCTGACCAACTCGAACTACTGTGTAACATTTTCAACCATATTTTGATTTTATACCACCATTGTTTCTTGGAGATGAAACGTCATGACACTGTCTCTGTCTCTTGCATGTCCAGGGGAGAGGATTATCCCTCGGGAGATTAGGCTGGGTAGGTGATAAATGCATTTATTCACAGCCATCTCGGTAACCAGGTCAACCACAACTGCATAGCCATCCTTTCTCAAACCTTCTCAAGAATTCATCATTTGCAACTTTGTTTTAAATTTTGACATATTTTCTTCTGCAATGTGATTTTCTTTTACAATGTTTTTTCCCCCCCTTTGCCTCACTGGTTTCATTAATTTCAGTAGCTGCTACTTTTACTGTTTATAGATTTTAATGACTGATTCAGTTATTCATCCATTGTGCAGGGACATCACGTTCTGCAGGATCTGTTTCAGAAAGAGATAATATAGGGTAATATAGGACATTATTTTATTTTTTTCTGTGTTTTTGTTTGAGATGGAGAGGCCAGTTCAGATTTAATCTGAGCTTTTTGTGTTTTTTTGTGTTTTTGTTAATATTTTACACTTGAACCTCAGTATAACTTTAATCTTGTAGAATGAAAATAAAAAAAACAAGCAGAAACAAAGGATTTCCATCAACAGAGTGAATCACACTCCTGAATCTATTGCAACGACTATTTATTTTTATATCACACTTTTAATCACAATGCATACTGTACAGCTATGAAAATGTTAGAAACTTCATTCTTGATGCTCAGATAACTTACCTTTGTACTCACTAGTTGCTGGAAATCATAAGACATGAATGACCAAGATCAGGGTAGACAGTGGCAATCATGGCCCAGTAGTGAGCGCTATACTTTGTGTTATATTTATTCTGCAGCTCTGCTTAAATAGGGCAACATTTTGATATCATTATTTTTTATGTTGCTTTGCAAACTTTCCTCATTTTTATGCAATATTTTTGCAACATTTCTGCAATATTTCTGGGTCGGATTTGATGCAGGATGTATTGTTTAATGATTTAAAAAGCATTTAAACATATTGTAAGACCACCTTTTAAACAATTAAATAAACTGGTGGTATCTAGCATTGACCCTTCACCAAGCTTCTGTTGAAATAAAATTAGCTCCCAGCTGTGGTGATACAGTGTTTGCTCTGTTCCAAAAATAGCAGTGAGAATGTTTTTATCACAATTTTGTTAGTAGAGAAATTTGAAACACACAAGAGGCAGACACAGTGTGTAGAGGGAGGCAATTACATAGAGTAAAGGCAATGATATTTGCTTTCTGACTGTGACGAAATACCTATATATGTATAAACAATAAGTGTGTGTTATTGATGACAGGCTTTTGGAGGCCTACAGTATAATCGAGACTGGTCATGTTTTACATGTTATTTTCAATTAACCATATTGAGACATTACATGTCTAAATTTGTATCCCCACTTTCCTCTCAGCAGGAGGGGAAAAGGGTACTGTGAATATATCACATTGAGTCTTGTGAATAATAGGTGTCCTTTACATATTATGGGAACAAATGACAGCTCTACTTCATACAGGGACAACTCATTAACCCTGGAAGACATGTGATAACAACATACTTTGTTTTATTATTGTTCGACTCTTTTGGCATTTTCTTTATCATCAGGAGTGCACTAATTGTACACTGCTGCTGCACTCTGCAATGTGACACATGTTGGGATAGCTCTATCCTACCTACCGGTAAATGCAATACAAGGCTCGTCGGCTTCCTTTATATGAAGTTTTAAAAAAGACATACATTAGAAGGCACTTTTTTCTTGAAATGTGTAAATGTTAATGAACACTATTGGCTATAAAAGAGAAATTCAATTAAAAAGAGATGGGTATGGGTATGTCTATAGGCAATATATTTGGCACTGTTTTGTTTTTTTCACCTTACATATGCTAAATTGTAACCAATTGCTCTAGTTTTTTTTATTTGAATTTGTATTTTATTTTTTAACATCATTGGATTGGCCTTATATGAATTTTACGACTCATGTTAACAAAGGTAGGGGTTGATTTATAAAAAGCATAATAACTCCTGAGTACAATTAGCAAGTTACAAACATGTGGATTTGATCATCATTTCAAAGTTGTATCTTCAAGTAAAAAGCTTTGATTAAAATAAATCGAAATGGTTTAAAATAAATCCAACCATAAGTAGTAAAATTAGCTCACAAGATATAAAAACAGAACAACCTTTATAGGATTTAAAAACAGATTAAATCTAGATAACAAGCCATATTAGTTTACATACATTACTTTTGCCTACTTCTACTTTCCTCTGTAGTTGTGTTTTATTGTTACAGTTTTGAAAATACTGTACTTTTAAAATACAAACGTGTTTTTAAAATATCTTTATATTGTAATAGTAGGTTATAGCATTGTTATTAAAATACACTCTAGTGGCTCTGCTTTATTTTGTTTATGTCATATAGCTAATGATGTCACATTAAATATGAACGAGCCACCAACATTATAGGCAGACATGTAAATAACCAAAGCCTCTCATATCTTATTAACAAATGCACTGTCCCCCATTCTGTTTTTCTGAAGATATTTTAAGTTTCTTCCCATGTTTATTTAAAGATATACCGCAATGGAAAGAATCCAGTCTTCATTGTAGGATAACTGGAGGCAGCTATTTAAACTTTTAATAAAGGGCTATATTTGAAAAATTGTAACACTAGCTTTGAAGTAAAATTAGCAAAAAAACAATGAAGAGATTTTCAACACAATTAAAGGTGGGTCAGTGATAACACCGTGTAACAATTTTTTTTTTTTTTTTTTTTTTTTGTTGTTCCTGGGTAGTAAGTGTTATTTCCTAGTTGCTTATGCCTCAAAAGTACTTACAGTACTAAAGTATTTACAGTATAATTGTAAATCTCGAAAAACTACTCACTTCCAAATCTTTTGTAGTCATTTTTGTATTACTTTAGTATAAACACATGTTAATTTGGATTCATATGTTGTTTTTTTATGACTTTATGTGAACGAAAAGACACACATTTGCTCGTTTTCCCATTGGAAATAGTGATATTTTGAAATATCACTGTCCTGGTCACAAAAGCAAAGTTTGTGAGGAATAATAGCCATTTTCTATACTTTTGAGGAATAAGCAATTAGGAAATAACACTTACTACCCAGGAACAAAAATTGTGTTACATAGTGAAATTTTTCAAAGTCGCAGTGAATTGTATTGTATGCTTATACACCATAATTGTGTAAGAAAAAATGCTTGCTTGTCACGTTGTTCTTGCAATTGACTAACGACTGCGGTTCTGCTTTCAGGGAACCGATGGGCAAAAGCAGCCTGTGCAGGCAAGATCACAAGAGACCACAAGAGCAGCTCACAAAGGGCACAAGGATGCAAGGGGAGATGGCCAAGGAACCCTTTCTAAAATTTTTAAAATGGTAAACACTTATCCAAGATCATCTATCATGCACAAGTATGCCCATGAAACATGAGGGGAGGTTAAGAATGGGGTTGTATAATGTCTTGGTAAGACTACACTTTGAACACTGTTCATTTTTAGTCTTCACTATACAACTACACTACAAAAAAGACATTTCAGCTTTGGAAAGAACCCAGGAATGACTCAAGTAACTATTTACAGGTATGTAGGGTATGTGTTATGAGGATAGATTACGGGAATAACATATTTAGCCTAGAAAATCGAAGGGTAAGGGAAGATGTTTTTAAAATCCTAAAAGGAGTTAACAAAGTCCATTTAAAAAAAAAAAAAACATGACCAGACTTGGAAATTGAGTGGATATAGCATTAGGACAAAGTGGCAGTGAGAACATCTTCACACAAGTAGTAGGTATATGGAATGGGTTTCCAGGACATGTTGTTGTTGCTGCTGATTCATTAGGCTTGTTCAAAGCCTTTCTGGGATCAGTTAGCTATTTGAGACTGGACAAGTATGTATGGACAGAATGGCCTCCTCTCGTTCACAACTTTACTTATGTTGTTCTGTGTGTACACTGCCAGCAAACAGCAAGCATACACTTTATTGGCTCACTTCCTGGAGTATAACAAATGGTGAGATGACTGCTATAAACAAATTGTTTTTTCAGATTCTCACCTCCCTCCTTGAAGTAGTGCACTTGCCATTATGTCAATGTATAAACTAAATAAAAAAGATAAATACTGCAGAATGTCAGCCTGACTGCTACTATCTTCTGCAAATTCCTCCTTTGCCTAGGGTAGTGGTGAACTTTGGTTTCAAAAGTGGGGGGGTGGGACAGTTTCTGTAGTTGGGGCATGCATGATGATTATTCAATCTAAAATAACAATATATGTTACAAACAAGTATAACAAAACATTGCATCCCTTGTATGTCTGCAGCAATCATTCAGAACAATAAATTGTTGGCACAGTGTTGTCATGAGTGATGCGTGGCAAATAGTTCTATTTTTCAGTCACTTCTGTCATGGAATTACAAAGCCATGACTTTGGTCTTTGAAGAGCACTGAAACTTCACTCAGATCAGAAAAATTTCTTCCACACTATGTCTTTGTTCCAACCCAATTCTAGATTGTTTAATTGAACCAATTCTACCTCCATCCATACCCTAAAGTAGTTATCTATCTATCTCATTTTACCTGTTAAACCTGGAGTGGAATAGCCCTCCAGGACCATGATTGGCAACCCATGCTTTAGTACAGCCAGCCCCTGAGGCAGCATTGAGTGCTAGAGCAGTGTGGCACAATGCAAATTTAATGAGAGGTATAAGAATTGTCTGTGAAATATATTTCTAGAACCGTTGAGGTTTCCCCACAATTGAAATACTTAAGTTAAATACAGTTTTGATGTTACAAGTATGCTAGTACTATATTGGTATAAGAAAAGGGTGTTTTTAAAAAGTATTTTCAGCTTCCATCTACTTAAAATATGCAGATGTAGCTTGAACCTCAAACCGCAGTGTATCAACGATAGTATCAATGATAATAATGCACCACATATGTTTACTTCTCATTGGTCAATTTCCCTAGTTAAGGTGTGTGCAGCTCCAGGATAGGATCAGTATTACGGATCACTGGAGCCTGAACCAGATCCTAGTAGTAAAACACCATCTCATGATCTGGATCTGATCCCAGGTTTATTTCCATTGACTTTTATACTGACTAGTACCAATACATTATTGTGAAATACAAGTTTTAGTTCTCGGGCAATGTGAGAGGGACATTTTCCCATCATTGAAAAGGTGAGATGGACATGTCTCCCCACATCCCCTGTGTAAATTATACCTATTGTGTAGGGTAGAAAAACAGAAATGTAAATGAACACAGCAAAAGTATTTATTTTTCCAAATGCCAGCTTTGTTAAAATAACTTTTTACAGGAAATATATACTAATAGACAAGCTAATGCTCTTATCAGTGTTAGATACTTAACAATTTGTCAGCTTATAGTTTTATCTCAGAAGGTGTAATTAAAAGTTTGAATGGACCAATTAGTTTTTTACAGTAAACTTAAGAGAGTTAACCTTTGTTTGAAACATGTATAAGCAAAACAAAAACTGGAAAATCAGATAAAGGTGTATGTATGTGCATGTTACCTGTGTTTATACAGTATGCAGTTTGTTGTCTCATCTGCAGAATATCCTTTTTCCTGTCTAACCCTACCATAGCAGAGGCTGTTTTGTAGCACAACGTGTTCTATCTATGGCTTGTAACCCAAGTCCAGTTGTTTCTGTTCCATCTCCAGTCAGAAGCTGCAATTATATACATGTCATTATACTCAAAGATTTTGTTTGTGCAGGCCTAACAACCCTAATTGGAAATCACGTGCTAAGACAGCATTTTAAAAAAAGAACCGCAAGACTTTAATGATTGCTTATTTCAGCTGTTTTGTTTAACCCATGTGCAGTACTATATTGATGTGCAGTGTCTTTTTGAGGGCTTTGGGTTGAGGTTGTTTTGCAGCTGTAGTTTTGTTTACTTTGAGATATTTTAAGTGGAAGGACACCAAAACATCTTAATTTGGGTATTTTATTTTTGGTTTAAAAGACCCTTGCTATTCATCGAACACACTAGTATGTACTGTAGCATCATGTTAAACAACACATGTATCTTAGGACACACCTGATAATAATACAAAAAAAAAATACTACTCATTGTGCACACCAAAGTGAGAATCTATAAAAAGTAATATACCAGTGATACAGAAGGGACTCAGTACTGAGACACCAGATTGAAACTCAGAACTGCCGTATTTTAATCATCTCTGGTGATTTAAAGAAAATCAACAGGGTTTAACAAAAAAGTATACAAAAAAAGTAATTACTTTACAGTTTCAAACTCTGTATAAGGATATGTATGCTTGGCAGCTAGTTATTTTGTCAAGTGAGCTGTGCAATACAGTTTACTCTTCATTTTAGTTTTTATAACAGCAGCCTTTCCTTGGTTGGAAACTGGACTTTTATTGCAGTACTTGATAAGTAAAAAGTATTTCCAGTACCAAAATGTGTTCAAGTAGGTGGAAACTCAACTGGACATCTTTACTCTATCCGCACCACCCAAGTTATGCACGACCAACACATTTTGAATTAACACTCACTGCACTGACAATTAGGTTTTGTTAAACGTTTGAAGGTAAATTTGTGGGTTTATTTTTGGACCTGTAGGAATACATTTTATCGTAGGTGTTTGCTACAGTGTAGCGGTCTGTGTGGCCACTGTACTAGTTCTGGAATCCTGGTCTTTATTTTCTGGTGACTTTAAAAAAGTGGAATTCCAAGTTATTTAATTAAGCCCCAGGTTAAATTAAAATAAGTCAAAGGAAACCCCAAATGCAAGTAGAATTAAGCATCATCGCAGAAAAGCTGTATATTTCACAATCCTTTTGGTGTTTATTGTTTAGGTCATCCATACATACTCAAAATAACAATTTTCTTAAGGGAGAGAAGTCTCATTACTGATTTAAAAAAATGTAATTCTCCAGACAACTACCAGGGGAGATTTACCAATATTGACGGTTTACATAATTAAGGATGTGAAACAAGGTAATAGACAGGAAGTATCTGAATATGTTTTATGTTCTGTTAAGAGTAGCTGTTTTATTTCTGGACCTTTAAAAGTCTAACAGCAAACTCAATTCATATTAACAGATACAAAATAGGGTACATACAGTAAATTAGGGTACAAAGAGAAAGCAATAACCAGGAAAGAATTGTTGACATTAACATAATTTATTTTTCTTTCTTTTTTTTAATTAGACCACAGTACTATTGTACACAAAGGTTCTTAAACAAGTATATTATTCAACCCTTGCATCCTGGAAGATTGCCTGTTACTGTATGTATTTAATATAATTTGACGGGGGAGGGGGAGGGGGGGTTGTTTTGTTTAGGGTACAGTAGATAGTCAGTGAATGAATGAACTATCCTGACTATCACAAGCTTCAGCCTCAGCTACATCTCAGCGCTCTAAAGTGCTAGAGACATGTTTGCACAAATCAGGGGAATTTATTTAATGGTGTCTGGTATATTCAGGATTGCTATACATAGCCCTCATTTGGTTTCATATTCAGGCACCAAGTTCTCAGATTCATCCTACTTTTTTTTCTATTCATGCTCTGAGTACACTCTTAAACTCAGGGGAGATGTTTAAGGAGATAACAGAGATGTTTTGGACTCCTGTAAGTGTATTGTTTGTGCACTGATTTGCAGATATTAGTATATCCAGACAACTTTTAAGTAATCAAATGAAAGCTAACACACAGCAATTACATTTGAAGTTTTAATGATTGATTGAGTGGTTACAGACCATGTTGGATCCCAGCTAATAGGCAATCTCGGTGGTCCAGTGCCTTTACAAACTTGCCAGTGTTAACACTTTTGCCCTTGGGCCAGACATGCAAAATGCTAAAATGCCCACCACTAAATCCTAAAGCATCCAATAAAACACTCTCTAAAGCTAAAATACAATTCCTATTCATATGGCAATGCTTCAGTATAAGTTAGATATAAACTCAAGATTATGCTTACCTCCCACTATATGGAAGTGTTTTTGTAGAGTATAAGTAAAAACTGTCTTCAAAGGCAGAGGCTTCTGAATACGACCACACAGCAAACAACTTTTCAGAGATCTTCAGAGCATGGACCAAACAGCTTGTGTTAACAAGTTGAATGATACTTGACTGGAGTCTTACCTCAACTTTTATAGAACTTTTCATCCATTTCATGCATCAGCAGACTTTTGGTTTGTTTGGCAGCTCTATCTTTAAGTGAATAATATATTTATAAAGTCTCGGCAACTCTTTTAAAATTTATTGGATTGGATATGATCTCATGCTCTCTACCTTTCAAATCTCTAAAATACACGAGGTAATCCTCAAACTGATAACATATTTTCCAGTACAATAAAGTAAGTATCACGTATTAAGATACAATTATATACAGAAAGATGTTTTCTAATATATAACACCAGCTCCGTTAATTGGTCTAGCCTTGGTGTTCCTTCTCAACAGTAGAAACTTACTTTTCAGTGTGTATTTAATAAATTTCTTTCTTTTCATTTATAAGCGTGTTCAACAAACTTGGCTTTGTTAGCTAAAAATTCCTTTCCTTGGCAGTCCTTGGCTACTTATAGATAAGGATTCAAGAGGCCCCCCCATCCAATTGGAGTTACTTTTAATTAATAAGAAACTCGACTGTAAGCACATTCCTAAATCCATTGCATGAAGTCATACTTTTGCTAGATTCAAGAGACTGCTCATAACGGTATCTTCTACAGATAAGAGAAGATGCCTACATCCTAATTTGTACTACCAAGCTGTCATTCATTTTATAGATAACATAATGAGGTAATGGACATAAGACCATTAACTCTGTTTTCTAGTACCATGAGGTACTTCTCGTTAGTTAATATAAAATATTATACATGGTAAAAGGACCTTGAAAATTGGACCGCTGCTGACCAATAAATACAGTTTAGATGCCAAAGCCTATTCCCCTTATTTTTGAATGTCTAGTGCTGCTTCGCTCAAGCAGGCAAAGGCGAGAGGCCCTTTCCAATTAGTTTTACTATATGCTAATACAAACTTGTAGCTTCCAAGGTTATTAAATTAAGTTATAGCTTGCATTGAATTGTTATATTCATTCCGAAAACAAAGGCACACAGACAATCTTTTTTCTAACATTAGGTCATTGCTTGGTCTTCATTTTGCTGCAATAGTTTTTCTGTTGGCTTTATGTCCTGTAAAACACAGTACAGAATTATTAGAATATTCTAATATTGTTATAGTTTCACACAGTCTTTGTAATTACATTCTGCAAATGTCCAATTTGTATCCCAAAGATCAGCCTGCTTTCAGCAGGAGTGACAGTCTTGATCAGGCTCTGCTCTTAGTGGGACTGTTAAAGCCACTATAGGATCCTTTATCCATTTCTGCACATCACAACTGTGGGTGAGTCTTTAGGGCCTGATACCTGCAAAAACTTAACCCTGGTTAGCCTGGCTTCCATCTTTGCATTCTCATCTCCATCATCAGTGGAGAAACTCCAAAGAAATTAAGCTGGTTCTATCGAAGAGCCATACATCTCTGCCAAATACAACTTTCACTTAAAAAGGTGCTTGCACCTTGTACAAGGGAGAAAGGGTTTTAGGGTCACTCATGACAAAATCAAAGGCTGTTCGTGCATCATAGTGAGAGAGTGTATTTGTCTGGGAAGGACAACAGTTTCAGTAGCCTTTTGTTCATCTTGGAGATAAAGCAAACACTTTCTATAAAATACAATTGAGCGGATTAAAGAGATTTAAAAACACACTATATTCAAGGACAGTTCATATGTAAATATGTGGCGGCAGTTTTCATTTTATTAACCATAATTAAGGCTATGGTTTTGTCAAGGAGGTCACGGAAATCGTGAAAAACGTGAATTTGAAAAAAGTCATTGAAATCTTGGAAATAGATGTAAAAACACTTGATTAGGCTCTTCCTTTATTTCATTTAAATTGTTTCATGCAGCATTTACGTGTAGCTATATGGGTCAGCGAAAGAGATAATTGAGTGAGCAAGCGTGTATATCGGTGACAGCTAAAATGCAAAAAAAAATTGTTGTTTCCTGTAAAGACAGAAGAACAAATGCATGAGAGAACAGAAGTTTACTAATTTACAGAGGCTTTCTTTACAACATGCTGTTTGTTTCAGAATCGTAGAAAACTATTAAAGCCTGGTTCATACAGCATTTCTGTTGCAGGTTAATGCAATACATCAGGTGCAGACTGCTAAACTGTGCAGCTTCGCTATTTGATGTACAGAATGCATCGTGTTGCAGCCCTTTTGACTGTGCAAAGTGGTCACAGCTGTTGTTCATATAAATACAATACTTTAAATACAAACTGCAGTTGCGTAATTGGATACATTCACATTTAAGTAGTAGATGTGTTGAGTTTGTACCTCCAGACAAGAGGATTAAAAAGATCAAAAGCGACATCCTCTCAACCAGCCGATAAACCCAAAAGGGAGAATTTCAAACATTATTTAGAGAGATGCGGGTATGTGACAGTGAGAGATATTTTTTGTATTTTAGAAGCTCACACAAAGGTATCTTTCTGAGCAATTCAAGTTTTAAAGGAATTATAAATATAAAAAAAAAAAAAAAAAAAAAAAAAATAGGAAAACATGGAACTGGTACTGATAAGAAAACAAGATACAAATTTACCAAAGTAAATGTACTTTGGTATTTTACCAGACCAGGTAGTTTTCTCATAGTCACAACATGTATAATGGCATGCATATCAATGTGTTGTCTCATCAAAACCATACAAAAGGCTTCTGTATGTACTGTACTGTTCTGTACTGTAGATATAGCCTTCACTGGCTCAGCCAGTCAGACATCAATCATTTGTATGTTACATAGGAAGTTGACATGCTGGTTGCTGTAGTTCTGACAGGTGTTGTTGTAAGAGCTATGCCAGCTTTAAACACTATAATACTGTTTTGTTTATAACCAGCAATGTAGTTCCTTTTCAGAAATTGACTATTATTTTGTTCTCGGTTAAATTCAGTTTGACACTGTATTTGTCTCAAAGTTTGCTGTAGGTGATTCTGGTTCTTGTCAGTGTCATTGTAGAATGTTACTGTCAGTTTAAACTGAGGGCTGTTTAAATTGGAGGACCTATGAGGTTGTTTTACAATGTCATAACAAAGAACCTGTACACAGACAAATAATTTATCTCAAAAGAAATTCTAGAATGAGAAAAGGCCATTCGGCCCACCTATGCTCATTCGCTTAAGGCAAGCATGGTCCGTTAACACACAACCATTTAGTTATTAGGGGAAATTAAACCTCTGGGAATTAGTGGCTAAGAGGACCTCCCTTCCTCCAGACGGCTAGCTAAAGTCTTATTATGATCACAGAGAGGGTTATTGTTCATGACAGCATCCAGTCTATTCTTGAAGGATCCGATGGTCTCTACTACAACAACTCGGTCCGGCAGCCTGTTCCATTGGTTCACCTGTGGCCCCTGGTTCTGTTCTTTGTGACTTGTGAAAATAATTCTCAGCAGGTACTTTGTTAAACCTCTTGATAATTTTAAATACCTCTATTAAGTTGTCTCTGGCTCTCCTTTCTATGCTATACAGATCTTCATATGATAAATACCCTTCAATCCTGGAATGAATCATGTTGCTCTCCTCTGTACTCTCTCCAATGCCTCAATATCTTTCCTATGATATGGGGACCAGAACTGGACATAATATTTTAGGTGTGGTTGTACCAGTGCATTGTATAATTTTAATATAACTTCTCTTGATTTTTAATTTCACTGTTTTGGTTATATAACCTAACATTCTAGTTGCCTTTTTTATTGCTTCTCCGCACTGTCTAGTTGTCTTATGAGATTCCTCCACTACTACCCCCAAGTCCTTTTCATACATAGCCTCCTCTAATTCATTACTATTCATGCTGTACTTGCCTCTGATGTTTTTGCACCCTATGTGCAAGACTTTGCATTTATTCACATTAAACTTCATCTGCCATGTGTCAGCACAAGCTTGACTGACCTAAATCTCTTTGTATACTTAAAGTTGCTGACTGGGAATTGCCTACCCCTCCCAGTTTTGTGTCATCTGCAAATTTGCATAGTTTACTGATTATGTTTTGGTCCAAGTCTTTCATATAGATTAAGAGTAGCAATGGTCCCAGTACTGATACCTGTGGTACCCCACTTGTTACGTTACACCAGTTTGATGCCTGGCCTCTAATTGTAATTAACTGACTTTTTAAGGTCTCTACAGGCCTCCCTGTATTCTATTTGTGAAGCTGCTCCCTTTGATTTAAGATAAATGTATAATTTTCTCTTATGTTTAATACCCAGCTTAATCAATTGATTTTTAATTGAAGTTTAGCATTTCTCATTTTTGGGATAAATTTATCCTGTATTTCTAACATTATATCTCTAAATTTCATCCAATTATTTCCAGCTTCATTATCTATTAGTATCCTATCCCAGTTTTATGTTTAAAAACTCCTGTTGCATTCCTTTGTAATACGATCTCCTGAAATTGTATACCATTGTCTTTGATTTGCGTACTGCCCTTGATTTATTTGCCACAAACTTTATCATATTATGGTCACTTAACCCTTGCGGTTCTATTACCTGCAAGTTGTGTATCCAAGTTAAAATATGACGGTTGTTTAATATTACCCTGTAGTATTAACTTATATGGACCAGGTGATTTATTATATTTTAGTTCCTGTAGCTTTTGATGTCTCTGCTTCACTGAGCCTGAGATCATCCAGAACTGTGTGTACATTTTCTGGATTTAGTGGCTTACTGTTTGTTTCCTCCGTAGTGAAATCATAAAAAAATAAATCTTTGTTTAATACATGACAAGGGTTACAATCTTCATCAACCTCATTAATAGATTCCTCCTTTAAATTTCTCTTCAGCAGTGGCGTTTATTCCAATATTCTTCCCAATTTCTGCACTTCTCTCTTTTCTGTAAAGCTTAATAATAGATCCATTGATCTATTAAATGTGGTCTTTTAAATGTTATGTACATTTTATATTTATGTGGCATGTTTTGAATTAAAGCAATTAGATTTTTCTTCCATTTCTCTCAACCACTTTATTTTTCTCAGATCAAAGTCCAACCTCATGAAATGTATGAGTATGCTAATTTTTATAGTGTCCGTGTTGTTGGTGAACACTGGATCTAAACGTCCTCTTTCTCTTGTTGGGTTCTGACACTATACCACATCCTTCATAACTTTCCCAGTTTGAAATACCCTACAGACAGTGGTGTAGTGGTAAATTAAACAAGTGGGTAAACTCCCATTTGGTGGAGTTGAACATTTCTCTCAGCGTACTTTCAGGGTAGGATGAAGGCTATTAGCACCGCCCTGTAGGTCCAGTGTGAACAGAACATACACAACCAGTCCCAGAGCACTCACACACACACACACACACATATACATACACACAAACAGAACATGCAGTCCAGAGGCCACATCCACCTGCTCATGCAGTGATTCTAACTGAGAGCTCTCAGCTGTGAGTCTCGCGAGCAGCAACATAACACAACACAAATGCTCACAGTTAAAATATCTTGTCTTTAACCCAGAATTTGAGCATGACAGGAGAGTAGAAGTGAGTCAAATCTGTATCTCTTACATAAGAAGTAGGTATTGCCCCAATTAAAAGTGAGTAAACACTGTTTACCTGCGTATACCCTTAACTACAGTATTCCTGTCACTACAGTAATTTATCATCATTTCGCATCTGCCCTTGGGGTCTGTAACATTCGCTAATTTACAGCCCTTTTGTGTTTTAATCTTCCAGCTTGGCCTAAATTGACCAAAATCCTCCTTTCACTTCTACCATCTCTTTATAGCTTACACCCCTGTATGTGGAATTCTCCTTCATCATCAGGGCTAAACTAAATATCTTTAAATTCCAACGGCACCATTGGACATGGGTGCGTCCAGCTCCAACAGTTTATTTGTAATACATTAAATCTGACAGCTTTTACCCCAACATGACGTCATTCCCTTGTTTAAAATATTTCAAGACTCCTCCAGGGCATGTATAAGCAATATTTTTCCTCCTGCACAGCTTGCTTTTAACCCAGACGGTGCTCCAGTTGTCTATGGATCTCAGCCCCAAACCATCCTGTCTGCATTTCTTTTTTTTTTAAATTAGATAAGACAAAAGCAGCCTTGTACTTCTGCCCTTTTCCTTTTATTAAATTGTGATCCAAAAATAGTTGGCTCACAGAAAACAAGGTGTACTGCATGTTGCATAACTCGTTTTTCTGTCAGCCAGAAACACATAACTGTCTAATGTTTCTCCTCTGAAGATGTTCTCTGTATTTTTTTGTGTTGTTGTTGTTTGGTCACAAAAACAAAACAAAACCAAAAAAAAATCTCTAGGTTGAAGAGTTCTTGAAACAGGCCTCAGATACTTTAAAAGGGTTTGTTAGCCATACATATTAATATGTATTATTATTATTTCTTTTGGGCTTCCATGTTATGTTGGACATCTGAAGAGTTTTTATTTGTGTCAAGATTGTTGTTTGCTTGTATTGTTGTTGTATTTATTTCATTGTTGCTTCATGTTTTTATTTCAGGTGGAGCAGATATTTGACCTTGTTCTCTATACAATTCTAAATGAATTCAATATAAACTCAAACCCTTTTGAGTATTTTTCATTTCAAGACTGCCCCTTTGGTTCCACATGTCATTTTAATAATAAAATCAATCTAATATGCAACATGTGATATAAGAGCTTTCACATTGGCTCAGGTGCTTTGTATGGCGGCAACATTATTTCAATACAGATTTTTGCTATATGTCAAAATTGGTCATCTGACTACAGATTGCTGTTCAACAAGAAATAATTCATAAGGCATTACAAAAAGGTTAGAGAGTATAGCAGTAACTTAGTTTCTATCTGTTGAAAGTTTTTTGGTTTGAAAACTGTTAATCTACATGGTCAGAATGTCAGTCAAGGTTATATTATGCCTCTGATGATCAAGTGTACAGCTGTAAACGTTGAGCAACTGTGTTTTTCTCTGTATGTCTGCTTTGATAAAATGCTTGGACAGGCTGATTGTCCAAGACCCATGTAACTGCACTGTCATCTCATATTCATTTTATAAGTGTAATAACACTCCACAGTCTTTACACAAGTCCTGTAGTATACTACATATTAAACAGCATTTTTGCTTACGTATAATAAAGTTGTATGGTTGATAAAAGTAGTAGAAAGTACAGAAAACAGTGTGAAAAACCAAGTCAGACTTGGGCAACTTGAAAATGACTGTACAAATGTACTATGGGTAACTTATATTGTATTAAGATTTTATAAATGTACAGAAATTGTTTTTAAATGATTTAACCAAGCTTCCTGTCTGCATAACATAAGTGAATGTGGTTCATCAGGGCTTTCTGATACATAGTAACCTTTTTAATCTTTTAATGTGGATCCCTTGAATTGCAGCACTGATAACACAGCAGTACCAACTGCTGTATTAAAGCTGCAAATGAATCAAATATATTTGATAACAGAGCCTAAACTCTGTTCCTGTACTGAATTAAGACAGTTTTGTAGAGGGAATTATGAAGAAATGAAGTCACCAGTAGCGCTATACTGAATTTGAAAAGGAGTGCGGTTGTTACAAATAAGAACAGAAATTTAGAGATGTTATTACGTGAACCGTTGTTGATCAAATGCTGCATAACTACATAACCATTACAGCAAGAAAACAGCAGACTCAATAGGTCTTTGAAGTGAAATTAGCAGCCAGCCACTTTAACATCTGAAGGACTTTTCATAAGAATGTCATAATAAATAATGCATGCAACACCTTTGCCCTTCCTCTTCAGTCTTAAAATGTTTGGTAACGAAGAAAGGCAAACAACAGCATTAAGCATTTACAAGCTTTGTAAACATATTACAATTGTATTTACAAGCTTTGTAAACCTATTATAATTGCATGTAAGCTTTGTAAACCCATTCGAATTACATTTTTTTCTTTTTTACAGGGAGGAAAAGACAGTCGATCCGGTTCACCTTCTAAACGCTGAGGATCCTTAAAAAAAAAAAAAAAAAAAAAAAAAAAAAAAAAGAGGTTATCAAAAAATAATCTCTGCTTCATAATATAACTCTTACCCCTTTCTAAAACACATTCATGTAACGTTTTCTACATAGCAACGCAATGTTTAACATTTTGCCTGCTGAGATATACATGCAGTAGTGTTCAATGAGAACTGTTGTATTTATACAGTGACCTGTTTGTTTACAGAAGGATGCTCAACCCATTGGTTTTGACATGTTCACTGGTGTTTTGTTTCTTCTTTCCTCAAAGCAGTTTTGCACCGCAGTTTTTGTTATTGCTTGACAGCTCATTTGACATAAATACTTTTGGTATAGTTAACAAGATCATTTGTATTCAACTATTTTAACCGGCCTGATGAGTTGACCACTTGTCTATCTCACTAATAGGCTTCTATTCCAGAGTGTACATCTCAGTATTCCACTGTTGCTTAACAGACATGTGCCTCTAAACTGTGACTGTTTAACTGTTGTTTTGTAATTACAGTATATACTGTAATATGCTAATACATTATATATGTTGAATGAATTACTTTAGGTACTAAACTCTTAATGGGTACGGTGTTGGGTTTTTCCAGCCATATATATAAAAAAAAAGAATGAAAGCTCTTCTGAATTGCACTGTTTTATCACTGAAATGAATTCAGTCCTCTAAACCCCTGTTGATTTTCCTATTGTGTTATTTAATCTGCTTCAGTTTATGCGAGGACTACAGAACAGCTGGCTGACACAGCATTTTGTACAAAAAAAAGTGTGCTGTAGAGATGGTGATGTGTTTGTACATAATACTAATGCAGGCCCACATGTAACTGCCTACGGAAATGTACCCAATTATTACCTGTAGAGTAACCAAGCCAATGAAGGGACATCAAACATGGAGCATGCAATGGATATGAATGAAAATTGAAAATCGTGAAAAGAAAAAAAAAACACTGTATTAAATTGCTATCATGTCAACTCAGCTGCTTTATCACAGATACTTTCCCAAACTTCTCTGCATGTAAAACCAGGTTCTAATAATGTGTAACAGACCAGTGGACCCCCTTTGCATGTAGCTTCTGTGAATGAGTGTAAATTAAAGCTTTGAAATACTATTGTGAATGTCAAAAAATAAAATACTTGTCTTTTAACATAACAAAATAGCTTAAGGTCTTTATTCCAGTGCCAGCATGTCATTTCTGAAGGTTGATAAATAACAATTATAATGGATAACAATTGAATCAGGAAAGCTGGTCAGTATTCTCTTATCTTTCCCACTTGATTTTTGAAAATTAAAAAATAGATTAAAATGTAAATCAGAGGCGGCTGGTTAACAGTGTTCACTTGCTCACCGAACCCCCAGACTCTTATTAATGAACTGCGCTTCCCTTCTTCTGGGTGATGTGATTTCATTTCCCCCCTCTCACGTGACACTGGCACATCAACAATGCCGTTCGTCCAATCTGTATAATGGGCTGAAGCCAGGCTGTGCTTGTTCAAAAATGTGAGCTCCCAATTCCATCATGCACAGTAGCAGCCAGCCGTCAGCCAAGACTGGCAATGATTGGCTTAAAAATGTCTGGGTGTCACGTAGCTGGTTAGCAAACACTGTGATCAGGTAACCAGCGCGCATGTGCCGATTCAACAAAGGCTATAAATATGAGCAACACGACTTTGTCTCTTCTCAGTCTTGCATGGTGTGTTACCTTGTGGAAAGACAGAAAACATTTAAACTGCGATTTGTTCAACTTTTAGGTGGTTGCCAAAATCTCAAAAAGGGCCTAGAAATTGTACTTTTTAAATAAATCAGGTGCATACATTTTTGCTACTGTTTTTTTTTTCTGTTTAGGTGCCTAAAATAATTTTTTACTTATTTTGGTTTTACGAAAAGGTTGCACATTAATTAGATACAAGGGATGAGATTTTGACACTTTACAGGCTGATTTTCAAAAGGTGCAAAATAAGAACCAGGTCACAAAGTGATTTTTAAAACCAGATTTGAGTGCATAGGTTTCAATGAGCTTATATAAAACGAGTCACGTATCAACTTGTTCAACTTTTAAATGTAGAAATATAGTGATTTGGTTACAGAAATCTTGCTTTAAAAATCACTTTGCGACTGCGATTTTAACTGCTTTGAAAATCACCCTGTTTGTGATCATTTACAATAGTTTTCAATTTGCAAACTTAAAATATTTTATATATAGTTACTGGGGGGGTTGCAGTGGTGAAATCGGTTGAATAATAATTGGGTATAAAAATGGGGGAAAGAATAACTGCTGATTAAAAAAAATAAAAATAAAAAAAAACATGCAATATTAATCTTCATCACTGTCACTTCCACTCTCTGCCACTGCTTTTCTCTGTGTTGGTAAATCTGTACAGTTTGTGCAACCACACAGGTCTGTGCATGGACAATTCTGCCTCCTACAAGAATACCTGTTCTTGCTATCACATGCTGATTTTTTACATCCACAGTGGACTATTTCGAAAATATTCTCACAAGCTAGCTTTCCTTCCATCCAGTGGATGGTCAGTTCCCCACCTTTCACCTTCCAACCATAGCCAGGAGGGGGTGGAGCTTTAATTTGTGGGAGAAGGCTCTGGCTGTAAATTGCTGCATGATAGTTTGCACGTTTCATTTGTAAAAGTAATGTGTCCTCGTTTGGGGGGGGGAGTCCATGTTCATTTGAAAAGATCTCCTTCATGCAATGCAGCAAGTTGTAGTGAATATCTTTGTCTTCATCTTGATCCAAGAATGCTTGAAACTGGAGATGCTGCATTGCTTCATATAATAATTTGTGGGCCTGCATGCTACAATTGTAGTAGTGTCCTGTCATCACTCCTTTAATGGAACCTTCAGCAATAACCTCAGACTCAATCAGAATCGACTCATATTCATATATATCGTTTTCCGAGCACTGTCAAGTATGTCATTGCGGTATGGAACTGCCCCAGTTTTTTTCTTTAGTTGTTCATCTAACCAATAGATCACCTGTGCTTTGGCATAAATTGCCTGATCAAATACAACTGGAACAGCATCGAGTTGAAGTACATTTGTTGTTGAAACAGAGCGTTGAAGAATTTCTTTGACAGTTACAAACTCAGTAGGGGCAGCATCTATTACTGGGAAAGAATGAATATTGGATCTGGTAGTACCTGGTCTGTGAGAAGACAATTAAAACCAGTCCACCCAGGTAGTCCAGACAGGTAACTTTGCAAGTGCAAATGTAATATCCTGTAGTCTACTTAACTGAAGGGTTTCACTGTAGACATCGATTTCAAGGGGCACATCAACTCCCATTGCTTAAAAATCAGAACAAGAAAACATGAAAAAATACACTTTAAAAAAAAAAAAAAACTGCATGTAGAATAACATGAAACACAACAATTAAACTGGACATATTTGAGACATGCATTATGAAAAAATACACAATCAAAATTAACACATGCACTAAAAACAGTCACAAAATAAATCTAAAATAGTATAGTTTTTACAATTTGGTAATAAAAATAACCATAACATATTTTTATACATATAAATGAATCATGTTATTGACTACAGTAGTCGTGAATATTTTATCATAGCTTATACAGTATTTCTTCAGCAAATAACAGGCAAGTTAACAATATATTTTCTGTGTTTTTGTTTTTGTTTTTTTGTTTTTTACCTGACATTCCTTATAAGGCTTTAACATGCTTTGCATTATTTGGTTTGCGGTGCCTTTTTTTTTTGTACAGAGCTTTGTGATTTTTTACGCAGCTTCAAATAGTATTTTACTTGTGTCATGAGTTGTGGGAATATATGAACTTGTCATTTTCAGACTCTTCTGTGCGGCATTGTATTGGGCTGGAAGGCAACTGAACTTTAGGCTGGTCATCAGTTTTAAACCTATTAAGTGGAATAAAAAAACACATTTAATCTGCAGGTTAAGATGCATTTTACTAAATATATATGGATTTATAAATACAGTCACAGACTAAAGTGTCGGCACCCTTCATTTGAAACAATTATTCACTAATTTATTTAGTTTAATAAATATTATTTATGAAACTATACTTATTTACCAATTATTATATTGAACACTCATTCATTGCAATTACTGTACAACAAAACAATAGCTATAGCCTACTTTGTGTACTTATCATAGCAGAACTTGTGGTACCAAAGCTCTGATGCAATTATATCCCCTCCACAAATCTTCCTCAGTATATTTTCATCGCTTTTAGCCTCTGCGATCTCGAGAAGTTTGACAGCAATGTAGTTGCAATGCGTTTCTTTTACCACTTCTTTCACGCCTCCATTTTGACTTCGCACAGAAAACACATTTATTTGAAAAAAGGTTCCTGTGAGAAACTTTCACACACCCTTTTTCACGAAGTATTTTCTTGACGGGCAAACAGTGGTTGCAGTCTTGATCCTGGGCTTTACATTTCTGAGCACTTTCGATGATGGTTTTATTAGTAAATCTATTGTAAAGCGATCGATGACACCCTGCATTAGCAGGTAGCTCCCGAGTTTCAAACTGGTGCCACTCCTTTGCAATATCTGCCTCAACCTCATCTAACTCCTGCCATAAACCGACAACTTATTTGATACTTGCTAAAGATTTTCTGTAAGAGGCTTAACCTCGTATTGCGGAAACAACATGAATTGAAAAGTACAAAGGCTGCAGTAAGGAATCTCCTGTGAAATCTGCCATGTTTGTTTATTATTTTGATGTGCGGACTGCGCAGTCGAATTAACAAAAAGTGGCATGTGATTGGTTCATTTGAATTAATCACCTAAACAAAAAACCTGTTTGAACAGCTTCGCATAGGAACGAGGCCCTCTATTTAAGGTCTGTTTTCATTTTTATGTGTAAGCTTATTGATGTAAAGTTTGTATATTTCAACACATTAATATAACATCTAACGATGTATCAATTTATTGAAAATGTACCTTTCTTTTTTTTTTTTAACACAATATGAGATTTTGGCAACCGCCTATTTGTTCTTTTCAGTTTTAATCTGCTTTTATTTTGAACCGTCTGTCCTTTTTTCCCCCGAAGCTGCTGCTCTTCATCAGTGCTTTAACTTAAGCTCAGTAATATCTTGCTGTGTTTAACAATTTTTCTTTCTTTCTTTTTTTGATAATTTACTGACCACTACTGCCTGTTTGGGGTAATCAGTTATTAAATATACTGTACAGTATATTTGTATTATTTTAATATTATTTATATCATATTGCAACATTACAAGTAGCACCCTTATGGAATCAGACGGATGCAATGATTGTAGAAAATGGAGGTGACAGCCTGTGTTTATTTAGAATAGAAATAGAGGGGTAAAGAGCACAAGGTAGGCAGAAAGATGGGAGGAAGGACCGAGACACACAGACACACTGAACTGCAGCCGCAGCACCTCAGGACCCGTCTCTCGACTCCCGTCCTGCTTCCCTTCTCTCTCTCAATCGCTCCCTCAGCCAAATAGACGTCCGTCCTCTCCCCTCTTGCTTCCCTCAGAATGGTCTCAGGGGGAATTCGCACCACGTAGGGTAAAAGGCCTATGTCGCGGCCAACTGTAATCATAGGATTCTGGTTGGTCCTTCCTCTGTGTTACTGTCGTTGCTTATTCATTTGCCTGTTAATTCCTTCTACTCCTCGTAGCCAGACTGCAGCCCTTTTATACTGACCGGCCCCCTCTCACTCCAGAGAATCCGTTTGGAGGACACCTATCAGCAGCCTCCGCCTCCAACCGCCCCTCGTCCAATCAGGGGCCCACCTCTCTACCTCAAACAAATGTTTATATATATATATATAGATATAAAATATATTTGTACTCTATATATATCTATATATATATATATATATATTAAAATTAATTAATCTAGCGGTGCAAAAAAACGTTTTTTTTCCTAAGAATTTTAAATTAAAATTTCTTCTACTTTTTGTTATACTTTTATCGATAGAAAAATAGATTTTATTAGGTCTATATAAATTATATCTGCTGGTTCCTGAAAATAATAATTAAATTAACAACTTAAATTTAAATAAATACTAATTTAAATGTGAGCACATTCAGTGTGTTTTAGTTTTCTTTATCTTTTTATTTATTTATTTTTTATTTGTTGGTATATTGCCAGGTTTTAATATTCTAAGTTAATCAAAAAAATAAGACATGCATACAGTAGAATTTTTGCTTGCTAATAATTTTGCCACAATGGAGGAAGTGCAGACACTGCAGTTCAAAAAGTTGGGGCCTAGCAGACCTCCAATAAAATGAGTGCAGGTGAATAGTGACAGAGGATGGGCATACACTCGAACCTTTAACGAGTTGTGGTATAAGCTTAGGCCATGGGCTTGTGCAAGTAAAAACAACAATCCACTGTTTTGCTTTCCTTGACTCCTTTTTGCTAAGGCTCAGGGTGACACAGATGCAGCATGGTCAAGAATTGGAGTTACAGACCTGCAACATCTCTCCTCTGAATAAAAAAACAAACAAAAAAAAAAACATGCGAACTTAAGAGTTCATAAGACACGTGAAATGCATCTAGGTATGTTAGGGAGAGTAAATATTGCTGTTCGGCTTTTCTGACCAAAATGCCATAAAGAAGCACAACGAAAAAGTGTCCAAAACTCTACAAATACTTACATGCGTGAATTGAATGCATAAAGTTCTGTGAAGCTTTTAAATTCACCTTAAAATGTCAATTGTTAATCAGCACAATAAAATGTCTGCACCTACTCTAAAACAGAGTTTGTCATTTTTCGATCACATTTAGTGAATTTTATCCAAATGTAAGTGTTAAGTTTCTTTTTATGCTCAAATATCAGTGATATGTTTCTTGTGATGCTCAGTATAGCTTCCCCACATTGTCTAGACCAGACTTGGTTGTTTGCGGGCACTCTGACTATTTCATAGGTTCTTATCTTACACAGTGCCTTCTCACAACATATTCAATATGTCATTCTCACTCTGATAAGGCCAAGTCTCAGGTAGTAATTGTGCATGCTGCACTTATTCTTTAACTAATTTATATAAAATACGCAATGCAAATATTTTTAAATAGCATGTTTACACAAATAACCATTAATAAACTAAAATAAAAAAAAGTGTAGATAGCGTCTAGCTTTGTTTCAATTTGACAAATTTGGCAACACTACTCTGTTTTAAAGATCACTTATCTCCAGTACAATTATTCACAGAAAGTGGATTTGTAACTAAATATACTATGGTGTTTCCCTTGTCTGGTGAAATAAAAAATATATCAATAGAAAATTAAACTCTAAATACTGAAATGTGTTATTTTTCTCAATAACAGTTGGCGAAATTCAATGCTTACTAACATAGTAACACCCCACCTCTGCTCATGAATGATTGGACAGCTGTCAGATCTTTCACTTTCCTTTTGGCTACTCACTCGCCTTCAATTTTCATGAAGAATACCATGAATAACAAAGTAAGTAAGCAAACTTGTTGAAACTTTATTTGACCTGAAAAAAGAAACAAGGACCAGGGGTCACAAATGGAGATTAGATAAAGGGGCATTCAGAACAGAACTTTTTTACACAGAGAATTGTGGGAGTCTGGAACCAACTCCCCAATAATAAGCTGCTAACAACCAAACGAGCAAGATGGGCCAAATAGCCTCCTCTCATTTGTAAACTTTCTTATGTTCTTATATTCTTATGACTAAATAGCTCGATTTTTGTTTCATCGCTCCACAAAACTTGTGACCATCTATCATTCAAATGCCATTTTGCAAACTTTAAGTGATTGTCCTAGTGATGTTTTCCTAAATAGCTTTTTTTTTGGCCTGCAACCGCTGAGACCTTCACCATGCAATACTCGCCCTGTGGTTGAAATGGAAACCCCAGTCCCACTTTCAGCCAATTCACTTTGAATATCTTTGGCAGTCAATCTCGGACTGTTATTAACCTTCCCCGCAATTCTTCTACTTGTTCTTGGTAAAATAACCTTCTTTCTTCCAGATCAAGGGAGCGTTGTGACAATACGTATAATCTGTAAATACGTATTTCAAAATTACATGAGTTGTTTGAGGCTAGATATAGCGCATATTTCAAACACATATATCATTGAAAAGTAGGCAGAAAGTAATAACCCCCTGCTAATGCTGTTTGGTACCTCATTCAGGGGCTGATGCAAGAATATGTGCAGTGATTTGCAACACCCAAATCAGCGTTTTGCACTCGCAAACTGTATTTAGCGGCTGTAAAGTGGTAAGGCGTTATCGTCCCTCGCAGGTCATCACCTGGTGATTGTCCTCCTGGTAACCCAGACGCCACTGACTTTCTCTACTATACAGGACCATATGGCCTCTTTAGTGGCATAACTGATGTTGGCAGAGGCTTTTCCAAATAACAATTTCATGCTGAGTGACCATACAGACTCTTAGCTCCTCCTCAGAAACAGAGGAAAATGGTGCAAACAAAATTTTAAATAATAGAAAAACAATGTATTAATGTTGGCAATGCATTGAACATGGAGTGGATAAAAATGAGAAAGCAACAAAGCTAAGAGGTGTAAAGACCAGCTATTCGAAAGCAATATAAAAGGGTTATAAATTAAGGGAAGAGCTAAAGCTGATTGAAATATGTTCAGAAAGTCTTCAGAAGGAAACTATAATTAATAATAATGTATCCGGTACTAATCATACAGCAAAACAAAAAGGAATAGAAAATTTGTTTGGTTTTGTAAAAAGTACAGAATTTATTTTCACGTTAATACTTTAACATAACAAAATAACGTCTTGTCACAAACTATACAACTTATGAACTGTACACAGACAGCAAGTGTTTAAATAAAGAAAACATCAGTTTAAATGCCATTCCCAACACTGTCCTGTAAAGAATTTCTGAAATATATATCCAAACTGTACAATATTTACATTAAAATAAAGTGTTTTGTATATCACTTCTTTTAGAGGTTACAGTATGTTTTTACAGTAAAGCTGTATTGAGTTTTGCCATCACACAAGTACATCTAAAATAATACAAAGTACTGCTAAATAACTGAAAAAAATACATACTGGGACAAAGACTAATAACATATCCCAGAATTAAGCATCTGACTGATTAATTAAAACATATTATTTAATAAATACTAGGCTACATAGCTTTGAATTTGCTAATGTTTAATGTAATATCTGTTTATGAGTTGTTGTTTCACAGCTCATGGACATTTGGCATGTAATATAAAGTCACCAGGATGTTCTTTCTATAATGAGGCCAGTATATTAGGAAGCTGTAGCAGTCAGCAGTCAAATTAAACACACACACAGTATTGTGTGTTGAAAATGAGTATGCAAATTCAGAGGGTATAAAGTAGTCCTTTAAACTGCAAAAGATAATAAGAATGCCATCCAGTTCTGGGATTTTTATGGCATACAACAGTACAAATTAATATGTTGAAAAGATATAGCTTGTTTGCTCATTTCAGCGGAAACAAAAATAAAATCTTACATTTTCATAATATTTAGAGCAGGTTGGAAACACAATTACACAAGATGTCACGGGTACAGTGAACACACAGTTGTGTTATTACTGGATACAACAAGATTTTATTTATGTCTATTTGCAGCTTTTTTTCCATGCACGCACACACGCACGCACACACACACAATGACTGCTGCCAGAAAATATTGTCAACCATGTTATGATTAAAATTCATAGGCTATACATCCTCCTTCAATCACCTAACAAGTCACTTCTATATAATATTTTAAAAATAAGTGGACAGTTGCATGTATGTTCAGAATTTCACTCTTTTTTAAATGTATGTGTTTTGTGTTTTCCTCTAACAATGTAAGTTTGGATTTGCCAGGAATCTATCGAAACACATTTGATATCCCACACTGCCAGTCATTTGAAGAATCCTGGACCACATCCTCCAAGTCCAGCTCACGACTGTCATTTTCCTCTTCTTGTTCCTGATCAATAGTAATTTCTTGTCCGCTGCCTACAAAAAGTAAAACAGTAAATTTAGTTAAATATAATAACAAGCAAAATAGAATGTTAAACCACTAGCTAAAATCAATATTAACACTTCCCTTCGGCACATTGTAGTACAGCCTATATCTGAAAGCTTCTTGGTCCAGAAACCAATATTGCATGACAGCTGGCTATTCTCAACTTTTAAATTTATGGTAAATAATGTTGCCAAAGGAATCATAGAATACAGTATGTGTACCAAATTAAAAGCCGATTTCTTTTCTAGCAGCAATAAGTCAAAATGTTCCATGGATAACATGGATCGAGCCATAGACACAAAAAACTTTCAGATGCCTTAAAATTTGATACACAGCTCAGCTGTATTTGAAAGAGCGACAACTGTTATATACTGTACTGATATTTAAAATATTTTTAAAAGTTTGTCAAACTGGGATCAATGCCAAGTTTTTTCACAAATTCATTTTCTGGGCAATTTACTACGAGAATCCGAGAGAACAATATTAAAAAAGCAATGCATTTAATATATGGTTTGCTAAATAATTAATTTCAAGACATTCATGTTCTCAAAGTGGCTTATAAGGTCATTCTTCTCAGTAATGGTATAAAAAAAAAACATAATTAATGGTAAAAGCTAGTAAATAAATCCCCTTTTCAAATATTTAACATTACAAAACGAAAATGTTTTGCAACACTTAACTGTAATGGTATTATGCTCATTGAGAGTGGAAAAACGTGTATAGGTAGGCAATGTGATTCACGCTGTGCATCATGATAGAAGAGTATGCTGACCGATTTTGAAAAGTGGCAGATTAAATTGCTACTCTTGAAAATGGCTTTGTTAAAAATGTGCCAGTGGACCCAAAATCCTTCTATTTTGTAGGTTGACAAAAGCTATATTCTGTCAGCCTTCAATGTGTCCTATCTGGTCAACTCAGCAGAACCAACACCACATGGTGCAACTGGAAAGTAAACAAAAATATAATACAAAAAACTTGCAATGTTTTCACTAGAGGGTGCTATTTAAAGGGAGGGAGGGATGGGAACACTTATACACTCACCAGAATATCCATGAGACCTTTTCATGTGTAGCTTCATATTGCTTTTCTGAGTGAACCCAATACCACAGATTTCACATTTGTACGGCTTCTCCCCTGTGTGTTTGACCATGTGCACCTGAAGTGCACTCTTCTGGTTAAAGGCTTTATCACACTGAGAACACTGAAATGGCCGTTCACCTGCAACAACAGATAAGCCATTTTAAGAAAACCAAACTGCCCAAACTATACGTTTAATATAAAATACAACCAAACTGGACCCTATTCACAAAACTTTAAGTAATGAATTTTTTTAAGACTTTTAAAGAAGTCAACCATAGAGTTAAGGTGAATTTAGGGGTTGTTACCATTATTACCTCTCACTAGAAATGAAATCCCCTGTGAAAGGGATATAGTGGAGGTGGAAATAAGTATGTTTGTCATACTTAACACTGTTGCCTATATCGGGAGATCTGCTTATCCAACTATAATGAAACTTTAGTTTAAGTTATTGAGAGTATCCGATTCTGCGGATATATGGAGGTGTCTGTCTGTCTGTATGTGACATTTACAGTTTTATTTATCAAGCAATTATTAACCATTTCAATGCAATATCTTATTATATACTATTCTGTAAAAGTTGATATATTTCATGGTCATCGACTTTTTCATCGTACTGATAGCTCTAATTTCTAAGCCATGGCAAGGGGTGTATGTTATACAGTACATGCATGCATACATAAAAAGACAGTTCAAAGGGTAGGAAATGTAGCCTTAAAGGCCATTTATTCAAACCCATTACCTGCTGTCAGCCTAATTTGATGTGGTCTATAAATAACAGAATTTTATTTACCTGTGTGAGTTCGATTGTGCCTCTCCAGTTGGCTGGGTTTAGCAAATGCCTTTTCGCAGTAGGGACACTTGAAAATCTTGGGTCTCTGGGAGCTGAGTGAGGGCCCATCTTGGTGAATATGTTCATGCTCCTAATGAAAACACATAAACAAATACAAAATAATAAAAAAAAAGGTTCTCAAAATTCAGGCACACATTTTTGCCATAATGTAAATGCAATAGCTATTGGTGCTACAAATTAATTATGGCAATATAGATTTAAACCTTTTGTTCCAATAATCCCTTTTCAGTAAAAAAGCTGGCATGTTTAGTTCTAAATACATCTCTTCACTATAAAATATCCTTTTGATGAGTTTGTGAAAATGCAAACACAATATGGCTTTAGTCTTTTTTTCCCCCTACTTATACATTACAGTATGTGTGTTACATATTTTTCCTATAATGCATTTACTGTTTTTTTCTCTTAAAGAAAAAAGTTGATATGGGTATGAGTAACTACATTTCTTGTTTTTATGTTCACGTTGTATATTTTTTTGTTTTAATCATCACATTCAGGCTACTTTTAAGAATCAGAAATATAAAGCACCCAAAGATGTGCTTTAAACCACAATGAGATGACTGAAGCAGAACATGGATAGCAAAAGTGAATCAAAGTTACAAAAAGAATAGATTATTTAAGATCATTTTTTCTTTGTTTAGGTGATCCAGATTTTTTGGGCAGATGCAGTAAAGCAGATTTGATATATACATTTTGAAACAAGATTTATATAAACCCACGCTTATAGAGCTACAATAAATGGTGAACATGAGAAGCATCTGTATTTATTAAATCAGAACTGCAGCCTTTAAGCATACAGTATATCAAAACAACTGGTAAAAACCAGAAAGACCAGATATAAAATGTGGATAGACAGTAAATTAAATCTAGCGTTTTATCTGAAGATAGATTAAATAGATGGGTGTTGTGTGTACAGGCATTTTCCCTGTGCTTGTGCCTTACCTGCAAGTCAATGCTGTTTAAAAAGCTAAGTTAAATATCCAGAGTAAAAAAATAAAATACAAATCTCTTCAACTTGGCCAAACAGTTTTGTTGTACAGTACAGAGTTCACCTAAACTCAGAAGATTCTTTCTCTTAACTCAATTGAACATGTTAGACAAAGGGTATGTGTCCACGCTACACATTGGAAGGGTTATCTTAGAAAGGACAAAAAAACTGCTATAGGGAGAAATTACTGTCACCTCTGCCATCAGGATAGCAAATCTAATTTCTACACAGCTGTTGCAATTGAAAATACTTAAAAGACAAGTAACATTTCACTCAGCTACAGAATCAAGGTTATCTCTCAGGCCTTATTTTAAGGTACTGACATTAACAGTCTACATACACACTAACATGGTGAGCACCAAAGTAAACTGTACATGTAGTCTTCAGTCTTTAATACTACACTGTTAAAAGGAAATAATGTATTTTCGCTTGTGCTATCACGAATCGTCTACTCACAGTGTAAGACAGGTTCAACTGCAAGATTCTAATTTTCAAGAGGCTCCGGGCAGGATTTTCAAAAACTAGTGTTATTGTATAGAACTCACGGTAACGACAGCTTTAGTAGCAAGTGATTTTCAAACTCAATTTGTTAATAAAATTAATCTGTTAATGTTTTGAAATTGAGTCGATGCGGTTGTTAATGAACGAGTATTTCCTGCTTCAATCAATTCTTCTCCAGTGAAAAGTACAATGTTTGAGTATATATATATATATATATATATATATATATATATATATATATATATAATATATATATATATATAAAATGTATAAATGTAAAACAATTTGTGGTGTAGAACACATATCTATTAAACTCAAACATTGTACTTTTCACTGGAGAAGAACTGATTGAAGCAGGAAATACTGTGTATGTAATATATTGTTTTGGCTAATGTCTTCACCAGTTTTCCCCAGTAGCTGTAGATGACAGAGGGTCCGAAAAGAAAGCTGCCTAGTTAATCTTGTTTTTCTAGTAAATTGAACGCAAAATCTTGAAATTAATTCTAAACTGCCAGTGCAAAGAGACCAAAACAAGGGTACTATGTTCAGTTGTTCTGGTTTTATTCTGGATTCTGAACAATCTGTAAACGAGGCACCACACATTTTGGGATACCAGAGAAAAGTGCATTACAATAATCAATTTTATCTGAAACAAAGGCATGCATTAGTCTTCTTAGCAGTTATATTTCTCAAATGATAAAAAGATACATTAGCAACTTTCCGAATATGAGTCTTGAATAATAGATCAGGGTCAAAGATGACCCCCAAATTTCTAATTTCTAGTTTTAGTTCTTATGAAAGACTGCTAAAGTCTAACTCAAGTAAATCGACATTTTTTAGTGGGTTCAGAGAACCTACTAGAATAACCTCTGTTTGATCAGAATTCAACATTAAAAAGTTCTGAGACATCCAACACTTGATGTCAGCAAGGAAAGCAGCAGTACTTCCTGGCTTTAAAGACAAATATAGCTGAGTATCATCAGTGTAACAATGAAAGTTCAGTCTATGTCTGTGTATAATGTCACCTAATGGTAACATATATAACACAAATAACAAAGGATCTCATAGAACCCTATGGGAACGCCACAGACAACTTCTGACAATGCTTATTTCGTCTCCCCACCAGAGAAGAACGGAAACCTATCAGAACGATAAGACCTGAACCAATATACAGTGGACAACTCTGACAATCCCTCTGAGCTTTCAAAACGATTCAATAAAATGAAGTGGTCCACAGTATCAAAAGCAGCACTTATATCTAGGAAAATTAAAATTGAGGGAAAGACAGATTCAGCGCTTATCAACATACAATTTACTGTTCTAACAAGTGTTGTCTCAGTGTTATGTGGAGCATGAAATCCAGAATGACATTTTTAATATATGCTATTGAAATGTGTGCAATTGATTGGCAGCAATTCTCTCTAGAACCTTAGCCAAAAATGACAGATAGGGGATTGTCCTATAATTATTGAGGACTTTGGGGGGCCAATTTAGTTTTCTTGAGCAATTGTGCTAAGAGAACTACACCGGAGGAAAATTATCCATTTATAATTTTTAAAATGTGAGTATTAATAACATAAAATACATATTTTAATAGTTTAGTAGGAATGGGATCAAGAACACATGCAGTGGGTCTCAGATGCAGGACTAGCTAAAATAATTTAAAAAACTAATTGCAGCTCTAAGAGGAGCCAGTGTCAAGGGTGGGCGTATGGGGGGCAGGGGGAGGGATGGGAAGCAAAAAGAAAAGAAATCTGGGATTGTTTTTATTAGTTTTGATTAAATTAAAATAATATGTCGATCTAGCCAACGCCAGAGCCTTCCTTTACCTGATGGCTTTCTGTACAAAGTAATGAACCTGCAGTTTAGATAGATTCACGTTTCAATTTCAAGTCATATCATTAAACCATGGTATGCTACTTTTAAGTACTACAGTATCTAAATCCAGTTAGATTCACTATGTTCAGTGTGGAAGATAGTGACTCCATGCCCTATATAGCATGCTTTCTGGAAAAAAAAAATATATAATTTGGAGGAGAAGCCTCAATCAAGAAAACATTGTGATTAGCTACAGATCTCTGTTTTACTTTGGAAAAGTTAAATGGAACACTTGAAAAGAAGCTGGATAAATATGGGGATATCATCTATGCTGTGGCAGGGCAGGGCCCTGTCTGTAAATAATAATATTGTTGTGTGGTGATTTGGTGGTGGTTGACAGGGATGGTGTTACTTTCCTATCCCTGCCAAAATACATGTGAGAATGTGGCTGGAGCTAATTGAGTAATTGATAATTAGGCTCCAGCCACATGCTATAAAAAGGAGAAAATCCTTTGTTTGGTTTAGGGAATTTGGGAGTGAAAAAGTTTTGTTACGCTGTGTTTTGGTTAAGATTCAGTGAAGGCCCTGCCCAGTCTGAACAGTTCTGTTTAAAACTTTTGTTTTGGCCCTTGGGCTGCTTATTTTTGTTTCTGATTATTGTGTTTGTGACTTGTTTTTGTTAACCCTTTATTTTGCTCTGTGAGCAGTGTTTGGTTCAACTTTTTGATTTACTTTTGTTTATTAAACAGTGCAGCAGCGCTTTAACTGCAGTTTCCTTGTCTCTGAGTCTCCTTGCCTGCCGATACTACCTGGGCCCGCAACGCTATCCTGTCACATATGCATATGGAAGCGAGAGGTCTGGAGTTAAAAAAAAAAAAAAAAAAAAAGAAGGAAAAAGTACAAACTATTCCTGGAAAGTCTAGACAGCAGCAGGAGATTGAAGAAAGGAGTTAGAGAAAGGAGGCAGCTGAGGAAGCAATGGAGAAGAGCAGAACAAAGTCAGAAGGAGGGACTCAATCTATTATAAAGGGTCATAAAAGATAAGCTTGCAACATTGCGCAGAGCTGAGTGCCTACGGAAAAGCTACAAAAAGAAGTAGCGTGCGAGAACTAACTTTTATAGAGATCCATTCAAATTTGTAAAGAAGATACTCACCAGAGAGAAAAATTGCACACTAAAAGCATCTAAGTTTGAGCTGGAGAGATATTTGGAGGAAACACATACAGATTCAAAAAGGCAGGAGCCTATGTCAATTCCTTCAGACATCCCACCTATCAATCTACCAGAATACCAAATGGAGGACTGTGCACCTAAGTGGAAAGAAGTAGAGCAAGCTGTGAAAAAAACAAGGGCGTCATCATCTCCAGGGCCTAACTGAGTTCCAGCCAGAGTGTACAAGAGTGCTTCTGGAGTTCTACAAATGGCGCAGAGCAGGTGGAGTTTTTATACTAATAATTCTACAAGCCTCAGTCAGTCTCGCCCTGTTTCCCTATTAAACGTAGAAGGCAAGATTTTCTTCAGCATTATTGCTCAGAGATTCTCAACCTACCTATTAAAGAACTGCTTCATTGACACTTCAGTACAAAAAGCGGACATTCCAGGTTTCCTACGATGCTTAGAACACATCAGCATAATCTGGCAACAAATTCAATCAGCTAAAAATGGGAGGAAGGACCTCCATGTGACATTCCTGGATTTAGTTAATGCATATGGTTCAATGAAACATGAATTACTTAGATTTTTTCAGCGTACCGATGACAATTACAAATTTAGTGAAAGCCTACTTTGGAGATTTGCAATTTAGTTTTTCAACTTCATAATTCAGCACTACATGGCAATGCCTAAAAGTTGGAATAATGGCAGGATGTACCATTTCTCCACTGGCTTTTACCATGGTAATGGAAGTAATTATTAGGGCATCAAAATGGGTGGAGAGCGATTGGCTTCTGGAATGCGACTACCACCAACTCGAGCAAACATGGATGATATGACAACAATGACTACAACAGTAGCCTGCACTAATCGGTTATTGGGCAAATTAACCAATAACATTGAATGGGCACGAATGCAATTCAAGCCCACTAAATCAAGGAGCATCTCTATAATTAAAGGTAAAGTAGCAGATAAAAGGTTCTACATTAATGGTGAGGCAATACCAACAGTGTCCGAGAAGCCAGTGAAAAGTCTAGGAAGATGGTACAGGGATCTAAAGGACACAGTTTGTGTGGGAGAAGTTAGACAACAAGTAGTGGAAGGGTTGAAGAGCATAGACAGCAGTGCTTTACTGGGCAAATTGAAACTCTGGTGCTTTCATTTTGGTTTACTGCCAAGACTGCTGTGGCCACTGACTGTGTTCAAGGTTCCTTGAGAAGCTGTAAGCTTTAATCAGTTCATACATCAGGAAATGGGTGGGAGTTCCACGCTGCCTCAGCAGAGTGGAACTTTATGGTAAAGGAATACTGCAGCTACCAGTCTCTGCTCCGAGGAGTTTAAGTGCGCCAAAGTCCGACTGGAAATGACATTAGTAGATTATTAACAAATTATTATGGGGCAAGTTCAGCATGAAAGAGGAGGTCATGGTCTCAGTTCAGCTCCTCCTGCATGGCACAAGGCAACCCCACGTGCAAAAGCAGGAGGAGAGGATCAGGTGTTCCTAGGCCAAGCAGGGAGAATGGATGAGATGGGAGAGCATGGAACAATGCAAGATCAGCTGGCAAGACCTACGGACAATGGAACAGAGCAGGATCAGTTTCCTCATCAGATCAACATATGATGTTCTCCCATCACCACAGAACCTAAACCTCTGGTTGGGTGAGGATCCTTCATGTCCTTTGTGTTCATTACCTGCAACATTAAGGCACATTTTGACAGGATGTAAGGTGGGTCTTAGCAAAGGACGGTTTATTTGGTGCCACGATCAGGTGCTGCAATGTTTGGCCTTAGCACTGGAAGACAAGAGTAACCTGACCAATAAGTTGCCACCAGTTCCATCAAAGCATTACATACCGTCCAGGAGAGCACCGTTCCTCCGTCCAGGAGAGCAACCACCAAGAAAAGATGTTAAAACCAAGCCTCGCCCAGGACAACTGGAAGCTGCTAGAGACTTGAAGATGCTGGCAGATGTTGGTCAACGGCTTACTTTTCCACCTGAGATTGCCACCACTAACCTTTGACTAGACGTTGTCTTGTGGTCTGGATCAGCATGCCTTGTTCATCTGAGTTAACAATGCCATAGGAGGATGCTGTGGATGAGGCATACGAATAGAAGAAACTTTGGTATGCCGAACTAGCTGCTGAAGCGGAAGAACGAGAACGGAGTCCGAGTTTACCCAGTGGAGGTGGGTTGCCGAGGATTTGTGGCACACTCTACAACCTGGTTTCTCAGAGATGTCGGGTTCAGCGGCCAAGAGTTGCGTTGCACAGTGAAGAACTTATCTGAAGCAGCAGAAAGGAGCAGCAACTGGCTGTGCTTGAGATGGAAAGATTCTGTATGGGGATCTCAAGCACAATAAAAAGAAAGCAATGTACGGGTAAAAAAGCTGGGCTGAGTTGAGTGGGGGACAGAGGTGGGTAATGCTGAGCACCAGAATCACTGTTGAGTCCTCTTGAGGTGTCGTGGGTTAGTTGACGAAACACCGTGGATAGAAGGTGCCCACTTGAAGACCCCAGACATGTACCCTACTTAGCTCAATCCAGACAGTTGTCATGCTGATGCGCTAGGGAGACTGCACTGTGGTTGATCCCCAGAGCTTGCATCGCAGCCGTTGTGTGTGCTGATGCGCTGGGGAGGCAAAATAAGGTGATCCCTGGAGCCAGCATTACACTTCAGCCATTAACACCAGGCAGAAGGATATCTACATCAACAGATGGAAAGCAACGCAAATGGATGGAGATGCAGATGGATCACATTAGTTTACTGTAAAGCTACATCTTAGTTGGTGTTTACCTTGGCGAGAGCTGAGTTCAAATCAGCATGAAGTTTTAACATCTACTGTCATGTAATGGAAATCAAGCCAAGTTTTAGTTAGAGAAAATATCAAGATTATAATCCATAATAAAATCATCAATTACAGGAGCTTTATTAGACAGAGATCTAACCAAAAAAAAGGCAGACGGGATTCAATCAAGAACATTTGATTGAACAGAGGTAATAGAAATATGAAGACGATTAGGGTTAGGGTCACCAATCGGATTACTAAATGTCAACGAGTAGCGGAAGTGGCAAGACACTAACTTATTTTTTCCCTCTTTCAGCTCAGTGCACACCTCTTTAGATTCCCTCCCCACCCCAGTTCCTAGTTTAAATAATTTACTGTTTAAGTGTTAAGTGTAATTTAAGAGTTTTTCAATATTTGCATCTAGCCTACTTCCCCCTGACTTATTTAGGTGCAGTCCATTTTCTTGTAATATGCAGTTCCCCAAAAGCAGTCCCAGTTATTTATGAATCTCAACCCTTCTTGCACACACCAGCCAGCCAAGTATTTATAGACCTAATTCTAGTGAACTGTTCATCCCATCTATCAATAACAGATAATAAAACAGACAAAAAAGCACCCTAGCTCTTTCAACTTCCTTGTTAATGACTTAAAATTCTCTTTCAATAGCTCAGATTTTCCATCTCTTATGTACCAACATGTACAATGACTCCTTGCTCTTTTTTTTTATAATCATTTAATAATCTGTGCATTCTTGATTTAATGTTTATTACTTTGGCTCCAGTGAGGCAAGTAACATCCCTGTTTAGCACCTCACCCTTGTTTTCATCCACCAAGCAGTCATCATTGATCAATTCCTGAAATCTATTCGACAGATCAATCTAATTTGTATATCGACTGCTCGACCTCAGCCTCCCCTTCCTGCTTTTTCTAACAGTCACCCAGTCCCTACTCTTTAAGTCCCTCTACACATTCACTTCCACTATTTTGTTGCAACTCTGAAACGTTGCATGGAGCTGGCACATTCATAAGGTTAAAATCAAAATAATTTCCTTACCCTCAACACCGAGCCAAGCTTCTATATCACTTTTATTGAAACAGAATAAGGATATTCTTGACTGTGGATCGCACTGCTCGATATTGCTTCTTAACACACTTTAAAATCCTTAATAAAACCCTAGCCCACCACCTGGAATTAATTCTCCCTTGCATAATCTCCTCTGACCAGTAGGTTTGTGCAGGGAAGAAACTTGAATTAAACTTCACCATCTCTTCAATATCATATATACGCCTTCTTCTCCCTTGCCTGAGGTTATTGATTCACTTGATACGGAAAAGGCGTTTGACCATGTCGAGTGGGATTACCTATTTGCTACTCTACATCAGTTTGGCTTTGGTCCCAATCTTATTATATGGATCAAGCTTTTATATACCCCCCCCCCCCAACACAAATAACATGCAATCTAAATATTTCCCTCTCCACTGTGGTACAAGACAAGGTTGGCCTCCCCTCCTTTTTACAACTGCCACTGAACCTCTTTAGATATCCCTGAATGAAAATCAAGATGAAGGGGGTAATTCGGGGAAGTTGAGAGCAGAATGCTCTCTCAATGCTGATGACCTTCTTTTATATATTTCTGATTATATCCTTTCTTCACCCATGCCTTAGCTTTATTAGAGCAATTTAGCAGATTTTGTTGATATTAACTCACCCTACACAAGAGCGAACTCTTCCCTATCAATTCAGCTGCCCTCTGATGTCCCCTTGATAATTTCACTTTCAAAACTGTGTCCATAGTTTCACTTATCTGGGAATCTCAGTTACACGCTCGTACAAGCTTTTTAAATCTAAATTCACTCCCCTGGTAGAGCACATTAAACAAGGCTTTCTTTGTTCTACCTCTTTTCCTAGCAGGTTGCATTAACTGTCAAGATAAACACACTCCCTAAGTTACCCTATCTTTTTCAATGTATCCCTGTTTTTATTACCAAAAAGTTTTTTAACAACCTAGATCGAATAGTTTCTTTGTTTATCTGGAACAAGAAGTCTCCTAGAATCCGCAAATAATTTCTCCAAAGAATAAAACCAATGGGGGGTATTGCTCTACTTACCTTTCAATTTTACTATTGGTCAGCTAACATTCAAAATCTATTCCATTGGTCACGATCTCACCTCCAGCTAGACGGGGCTGTGTGGGTGGTCATGGAGGCCGCTTTTTGTAGGACCACTTTTCTACGCGCCCTGTTATGCGCCTCCCTTCCCTTATCTACATCTCAGTTTAGTGTTAACACACTGGTGTCACTCCCTCCAGATTTGGGCTCAGTTTAGGCTGTGGTTTGGTCTGCAGTTCATGTCCATGACTGCCCCTGTCAATGTTCTCCCCCTGTTCTCACACTATGTCATAAGACTCTGCTTTTAGTATATGGTACAAAGGTGGTATTAAGTCAGTTAAAGATGTATACATTGATAATACTTTTGCATCATTTCACCAACTTTCCCTAAAATTTAACCTACCACAAACGCACTTTTTGTTACATGTAAATTTGGAACTTTGTGCAAAATAAAGTGGCTCAATTTCCTATGCTGCCTCCAAAATCCACTATTGATTCTATACTAGAATTCAACCCTGACTGTATGGATATTATATCTAAAATGTATAACATTATATTGTCTCTGCATTGCCATTCACTGTCTACACTGAAAACCATGTGGAAACAGGATTTAGCATTCAACCTCACATCCATTGTGCCCGTGTGCATTCTTCTTCAGTTTGCACTCGATATGGGCTCATTCAATTTAAAATTTTACATTGCCTCCACTTGTCAAAGGTCAAACTGGCCAGAATTGACCCTGAACTGGATTAAACCTGTGACAGATGCAAACTAGCTCCTGTTTCTCTAATCCATATGTTCTGGTCTTGTCCCAGGATGGCTCCATTCTGGACCTGTCTTTGAGACCCTCTCTCAAACCTAACAAGTGCCCATTGACCCTACCCCCACATTGCACTTTCTGGTGTGGTACCTAAAATTGTTCCCCAATCTAGGCTACAGTCAGACACTGTGGGCTTTGCAACCCTTCTGGCTAGACACCTCATTTTGTTTGGATGGAAGTAAGCAGCCCCACCCTCTTATGTTCATTGGATCAGGGATCTTATGCATTCCCTTACATTGGGAAAAAATCAAGTTCACACTAAGGGGATGTACTGAAACATTTTATAAAATACGGCAATCCTTTCTTTCCCATGTTGACGAACTCTCTCGTAATTTTCCTTTGAAGAAACCAAGTGTGATACTCCCTTTCTCTCTCCTTCTTTCTCTCCCTCTCTTTCCTTCTGTCTTCTATTATAATTTAGTGTAACAAATATTTGTTTGTCATAGTTAATTTGTAAAAAAACAATAAACAAAGCAAAAAAATAATTTGCAGCCTAACCAAGTGTTATTAATTTGATATAAAACTAATTTCAACTGCTCATTTTTTATTTATGATTCTAATTATTTCTATTTGTTTTTCAAGTCCAGCAACCTTTTACAATACAGTATGTGTAAAAGAACACTTTTGGCAAATAAAATCTTCCTTAAATTGAGACGTATTAACCACCATATACATTTCTCAAGAATCACAGACCAATGCATCTGGATTCCATAGTATAGTTAATATCACAAACCACTACCAGGGATTCCAAGGTTGTGAAATCAACAAAAAAACGTTTAGGCCTAGTCAATTATAAAGCAATAAACAAGTAAACTAGTATTTAAACTATTTATTTTAACACTGAACATATTCAGCTATTCCCTGCTTGCTATACATTACTGTCAGCATCACCTGATTGATCCTGCTGCATAGGAATCACCTGCATCACAGTATCTTAAGTCTATTTTACTTGATTTTTGTATTTCATTTGTATCCGATGAATTTTATATTCCCTGTTTTAATTATTTTAAAATTGAGATTTTACTTATATATATTTTTTAGAGCAGCAGTGTCTAAATTCAGATCCCCTTGCACAGTACTAGAAGTACTACATCAATGATGAGGAAGACTGGAAATACACAAAAACGTAATGAGAATCTCATGCACTAGTCGTCGAATCTGAGCAGGGAAGTACATCACCCAATGCAATGCAAAACCCATTGAATCTCTTTAACAAAACAATGCTTCCTGACTACTGTAAAATGAATACTCAATCATGTCATAAGCACTAAATTCATGAAGCATAGTAATTAAACTGTAGTGGCTTAATGAATGCTATTTTGATGTAAATCATTTGGCAGTGTCCTTAAACAATTTAGTTAAATAACAAAGTAATGATCATAATTTAAAAGACAAAAACAGTGACATCTCCTTAGACACAGTCGCTATCTTTTAAACTGGGGTTTAAATCAATCCATTGGCCACATACAAGGATTAGCTTTGGTCAAAAAAAAGACACCTCAATGAATTACACAGTTTTGAAAGACTATACTTCATTTTCTGTCACATACTCTCTTATAGCTAACAAAATAATTCCATGAATCTTACCTGTCATGCACTTCCATTCCCTACATTGGTCTCACACGTGCAGTTTTGGAAGCAACATCGATAAAGTATTTTAGTTTTGAAAGAAGCATATGGTATGGAAAACAGTACTGTATTAGGTACTATGCTGAAATGGAGGTAGAATACAAAAAAGTTAAAAAGTAAAAACTGAGGGCTTACTTTCAACTATTATTGGGGCAGGTAATTTGGCTAACAGTCCACTCCATTGCAGGACTTTGTTTCAACCAGTTCCTTCAATATTTAACTGGCCCTGCTGAATTTCAATTAAATAACTAAGGTCCATGTTAGAACAAAGTCTTACTATGGACTGGACTGGAAGAGCCAAGGTTGCCTACCCCTGTGCTCCTTTAAAAAGTAAGCTCTCAGTTTGTACTTTTTAATATTCTACCCCCATTTTTTCCACCAATTTAGAGTGTTCAATAATATTCCTGGCAACTCCCCACAACATCTTAGGAGAATTGAAGGTCAGTGGGTGTCAATAGATTCCACCTTCAAGCCAATAGCTTGATTAGAGGGGGCAGGGTTAAGCTCTGCATGTAGATGAAATAAGTTGCATTTATTGTATTAAGATTTAGAATGTATTGTTATGATTTCAAACATATTGTGGTGTACTGTATTATTATTTAAAAGGAAATGTATTGTTGGGAGCAGATGATGTTGTTATTGTATGATTTAAATGTATTTTGTGCTTATTTAGAATATTTTTTTTGGTTTGTTATTGATTGGTTTACATGTGGTCTGGCAGAGGTGGTGTTAGCAGCTCATCTCAGCAAGAAAAAACTCTGTGCAGAAGGTGCCTGTCTCCAGATTAATTAATTGATTCATTTATTGCTATCTGGAGATGGTCACTGGTATAAAAACCAGCAGCTTTTGCTGGTCGGGGTGGGTGTTCAAGAGGAGGAACGTGTGTGCGAGAGAGAGAGAGAAAATAAAACAGTAAGAAAGCTACTGGTGATGGGTAGACCAGCACAGCATTTGTTTGTGGGATTAGTGTGCAAGACTTTTTGTTTAAATATTTATTTTTGCTCTGTGAGCAGTGTTTTGTGTAAAACCTTTCTATTTACGCACAAGGGCGCTCTTTCACCCGTAGTACCTGCCTGTGTGTCTCTCTGTCAGCTTTCTGGTTTGGTAACATCACTTGGCCAACCTGTCTCAGTGTCACAGACTACGCAAATGTATTGTGCCAGTATCACTTTACAAAATTAAAATAAATGTTTGCTATAACAGGTTTTCTCTTCAAAACTGTATATAGGACATCAAGATCCTGAATATGACTGCACGACAGGCAGAATTCATGTAATTAATCTATTATCTGTACCTCTTGTTCAGTTTACCTTGAGATGCGTAGCCCTTTTGAAAGCTTTGTTGCAGATTCGACATACATGGCACCTCTCTTTTCCATGGGCCTGCTCGCAGTGGCGTCTCAGCATGATGCCGGTTAGAAACACCTGGTTACAGTAGAAGCACTGGTTCAGCTGGCCAGACTGTTCAACTTCACTGTCCTTCGTGAGGTCCCTGGTAACCTCTGTGACCTGCAATCAAACATTGGAAATTTTAAGCAAGTTTCTTGTAACTTTGAGATTATGCTGTTTGATCTTCCTGATTCTTTCACACTTAGTAGAAATAGCAATTTATTTACCTCTAACAGTTCTTAGCCCTTTGTTTAAAACCATACACATATATTTAAAATGCACTTTAAACTTTCTTAAGAACTTAAAAAAATTAACATGGTGTCCTATTACTAATAGTCATATACATTTGAGAAGGCTTCTGATAACCATTGGAAAGAAGAAAAATGGTAATACAACTAGGCATTACCCGATAGACATTTGTGTCATCTAGAGTTCCTGCAGTACCATGGGTCGGGTGGCTGACCAGTATTACTTGCTGTGGAGCAGTTCCGGGTTGCCCTTGGAGACCTGAATCCCCAATAATTGCAGGGAATTGCTGCCCCTATTAAAAAGTGAATTGCAGGCATAACCTCCTTCTTTCTTGGTACAATCTGTTATGTATATATACTTTATTTTACATTATACATTTTATGCAACTCATACATGTATATTGAAAAACTATGTAAGAAAATCATTTTTCCATTCATGCAGAAGGAAACGGCATAACAAATTTGAATGGCATAAAAACTAGACCAAAGCAAATACCCATACTTTATTACAACTTAAATGCTTGTGAATGAGATTGCCCACAATGTTATTGAACTACTGTTTTAGTTTTCTTAAAGATATGGAGGGATTACAGTGAGGTTGCTTCCAGTAATAACACCAAACTACTTCGAAAACAGTTGAAGCAATGCGGTTCTTACCTGCGGAGCAATGTTTAGTGTCACTGTGTCGAGGCTTCCGGACAGCATGCTCTGGGTGTCTGCCAGCGTCAGTGTAACAGTGCCATCACTTCCCATTCCAGCGGAAGACATTACAAGGTTCTGAGATGCAACTGGAGCTTGGGAAAGTGATGCTGTAGGTGGAAGGCTATTAGCTGTTGAGGAGAAAAAATGCAGTACAAAATGTCAAATTTTGTAATATGTTTCAATATATTAATTTTATCAAACCTTAGAAATAATAATATAGAATAAAGTGAAATGATCAGAAATTCAATATCAGCAATAGTTATAATATGCTTTACTTGAACTAGAGAAGTGTAACTTTACGTAGTATAGTTTCTCATTCAATATGTTATTCATGGTTTTGCTCAGCCTACGGACAAAACAAAAGCATCACACTGTCAACATGTGTTACCCAGACAACAAATAAACTGCTCTGAATGTATCTTCTATGCAGTAACATTTTACACATATGCTTTTTAGCTAAACCCAATATTGTACCTATAATTCCAGCACTGGTTGGACTCTGAGATACAAGCTGGTCATTGCCTATTGTCAAAGTTGCTCCATTAGGTTGGTTATTCATAGGTGCTGTCAACCTAATGCTCCCATTCAACTCAGAACTTCCAGAACTGTTATGTTGATGGATAATATCTTGACCTAAAGAGGGGAAAGCAAGAAGCAATGTCATAACACTGTCAGAAATGTGTGGGACATCACTGATTCAACACAATTATATTTCAGCCCAAGTCTGACAACGTGTTAATCACACTCTGTAAAATATTATGAGAATGACAGCACTCTCTTCAGGCCTGGTTATTTGGCAATGGTCAAACATGTGAAAAGCAGATCATTCAGATGACTGACCCACCTCACTATCCTGACTGTAAGGAAACAACACTGCTAAATTATGTATATGTTATGTTGTAAAGATGTAAATTGGGTGTTAAAATTAGTGTTAAAAGTTTGTTCTTATTGAGGAATGACTTGATGGGGCAGAGTAAATTTTATCTTGGCTTAAAGGGTGAAGAGAGTAACACTGTATTTGTGATCACCGTTTAGTTTGCGCTTTACTTATTACATTCTTAAGTATCTGCAGTTATTTTTGTTACAAATGGTACAGAATTTCAAACATTAGAACAGACTTCACATCAAGTTCCAACACTGTTTGATCTTCTTGGTGCTAAAGGCCTGTTGTAGGCAAGGACAAGTCTAACAAGAACAGTACCTCTATATTCTCCCTTAGGGTTACCACGCACCATACTTTATTGACTTATTTTTCTGTAAAAAACAAACAAACAAAAAACAACAACTGTCTGAATCCTCTTACTCTTGTATCTGAAATCATTACATGTCTTGCCCAGTGGTAGTTAATATTTTCTGATTCAAGATCAAATTAAGCTCTCTCCATGCAAACATTCTAATCAATAATTATATCAATAGTTTTTCAATTAGATGTAATTATGCATCTTTTCTTCACTACGATTGTAGATTATCATGTTCAAAAGCTGAACTGGGTGCTATTGCTAGGGTACAGGGGTGAACTGCTGTTATAGCAATTACCTAGTTATACTAACAAACGAATACACAAATCTAGCTGTCACTGAAAAGTTATGTGTTGTTTATTAACCGATTCTTAGCATGTACATTCACCGTGTATTTGTTTTAATCTTCAATAAATCTCTCATAACTAAAGTTACCCAGAGACCACACGAGAATTCAAGTCACGCTGAAGAACTTCACTGCAGTTGGACAAAGTTTTTGTTAAGAATAAATGCTGTTATACTGCTGGTTGGTTTCAAAATTATTTTTGAAAACGGGTCTACTCAGTAGATATGGACAGTTGGAGCCTTGTCACATATTTGAAATCACTGCACTTTAAAGTACCGGTAGCCATTTTGTTTCCAGTCACAGGTGTATAGTAACTTTAAAAATGAGTGACCAATTACCAGCAACAAAATACCACAAGTAGTAAGAAGACATTCTGATTTGGATGAAAAACAATTAAATGAACTGGAAGATAACAAAATCAAAACAAAAAATACCAAAAAATGTATACTCACTCACAAAATTTATTTTTAGCGGTTTGTAAACACTACAGAAAAACACAAAACTCCTGTTTTGCTCAGAAAAAAATGAATTCAGTGCCGTCTCAACTTCGCCTCCTGGCGGATCTTTTCAATGGCAATTCAACCCATCAAAAAATAAATACTTACTTTTGCTTGTTTAAATTAAATCAATTTACTCAGCTTAACTTAGGTTGTACTTCAAAGTCATAAATGGGACTACTTTTATGGTCCCTTTATTGGCATAAGGATTTTATTTTTTTTTAAATCCACCATTTGCCCTGGATAATAAATGCAATAACGCCCTTCAGGGTGTCCGTATACATCAACTATACAGATTTCTCCAGGGTTGGAGACACTCAACATCATCTCGTGCTGCACAACGCCCGAGGCGTCCGTATATTCGACGTATGCGGACACACTGTCGGGTCTTATTGCATACTTATAAACCGAAGCCAGCATCAACACCTGTTCATCTATTAAAGGTAAAAAAAAAGTTTAACCACAGTCCTTGCTATGGTTTGTACAACTTGCTTACCATTAAATGTTTAGAGCAAACAAATCGAAAAGTAGCGTATACTGTTATGATCCACTTAAATACTGCAATTTAGAAATGTTTACTTGTAAAAACAGTTTAAAACATTTGTATGTTATTTACAAAAGTTGTTGTAGACAGACAGTCAGAGGCTCCAAAGGTTGACTTGTGTTCCGGTGTCACGCTGATTATTTTTTTCATGAGGGAATGGACATCTAGCATGTCCAAAATGTCACTATGTAAGTGTTTTTAATATTGCTCCAAAAAGCAGTACCTGCAGTTAATAGCAGTTGTGACAAGCTGATTTTTAGCATGTGGTGCCACTGAGAATCAACAAAAAAAATCTGATATTCTTTTTTGAAACATCTTCAATAACTGTTCTGTATACAAGATTCTAAAGAGTTCCAACTACTAACCGACTCTCATGAGACTGCAACCGCACAATTTATAAAACATCCCACCCCTTATTGTGACAGTCAGTGCTGATTGGTCTTTTATCAAAAGCAATTAAAAAAGGTGAACTGCTCTGCACACATAGCTCATAAGAGTCACAAAACTAGCAAGATGTATCATTGCACCAGCCAGTGCACAGCTCCCATGTACTTCAAGCTACTGCATCCCCAGTATCACTAGTTCCCGTGCCACTGGCCCTACTAAGAGACGAATGTGACACTTCTATGAATATTCTAATGGTGTGGCACTACAGGACTATGCTTGTTAGACAGCATGTGATAATATTTTGCATCTCGATATCTGTTATTTTCTCTGGCCACATACTTTGGTCGTATGAGTAACAACGTATGAGTAAGTCACTCATAACATTTTGGAGATGGACTGTTGTTGAGTTGTCTTCTTTTTCACCCATGTAGGGTATGAAAATATGGCTGATCAAACCACGCAGAAAAGTAAAAATAAATAAAGGAAATTAACGTTTTCCGACATTTTATAGCAATAAGCAAACTGAAGAAAAACTTGCAAATTAAATATAATACAGCTTAATACAATGTTGGATGAGTTAAAGTCCACTGAAAACATTATTCTTAGCTGTATTATTTTTTACACGTTTAATATCTTAACATCTATCTGTGTTCTATCTAACAGAAATTACGGTTGCACACCTCTAGTGGCCATTTCTAAAAGCAGGTAACTTCAGAAAAAGGGCTTCTTTATGGGGACAGTTTAATCATGGGAAATAATTACCTAAGCAGAAGCAACACAAGAAAATGACAGATATCCAAATAAGTCATTGAATATTCTGAAAATATAGATGGTACTGTATAAATGATCCCTTTAATATGTGGCGACACAAAGCAGGCAGCAGAGACTATGCAGATAATTTACCCTGTTGGACTAACCACTACCTCACACTGTATGGTTGTACTGTATATTAGGCATTTTGAGTCAGAGGACTTAGTGCATTATCCATTGCATGCCATACAAGCTAGATGTTTTATTGGATATGTATTGTACATTAATACAGTTCGAGCTGTAGAAATATAATGTTTCCCTGGTTCCCTGAAATAGAAATATAACTATTACCTAATCGCTGCTTACCTCCTGAAGACCCCGAAACCTGAATATTATATACCAAAGCTGCTCAGCCGAGCCTGTGATGCAGTCATGCCTGCTCCCGAGGGTACAAAAGGACTGTGCGCACAGATCTCAGCATAATCTCAGAGGTGGCAAGGCATATAACAGTTGCTTCAGCTACCAGAAGGGACAGTGGCTTGATTCCTGGGATGCAAAGAGATCTATCTCTGCTCTCCCAAACAAGGTTCACCACCTCAAGGGTGACCTAAGGCCGCCCTAGTGGTTGATGTAAGCCACCACTGTTGTATTGTCTGTATGGACAATCACATGTCTCCCCCGAACCTTCTGCCAAACATTCTGCAAGGCTAGGTAAACAGGAAGGTACAAAAATATTGATTACAATAAATACCAGGATGCATTTTTAAACAGCACTTCAGTATAGCATTAACCTTCAGGTTGTTCATGTTTTCGTACAGTGTGACCCCATTACCAGTTCTAATAAAAGGCTTTTCCAATTTTGCAAAATACATGTTATGCTCTTTATTTTTTCCTAAAACCACACATTTAGATCTTTTAAAAAAAAAACTGTTATTTCTGTGTGAATTGTAGAAATGAACCACTCCTATGCACCCAGCTCTACTGAAAACTCGACCCTGGTAGCCCCTCTGCCATGGTCCCACTCTTGGCATGCATTCAAGACATTGAGGCCTGGATGTCTGCCAATTTTTTTCAGCTGAACACTAACAAATCTGAACTCCTTCTAATAGGATCTAAAACTCAACTTAAGAATCTATATACAGACGCCCTGAACCTCGGAAACTGTCTGCTGCTGCCTTCCCCCACAGTAAAAAGCCTTGGTGTACTTCTTGACAGCAACCTCTCATTTGATGCCCACATCTCCTCCGTGGTCAAATCTTCCTTCTACCATCTTCAAAACATCTCCAAAGTCCATCCCTACCTTTCCCTCCCAGATGCGGAGATACTCTGTCATGCATTTGTCTCCTCTCGACTTGACTACTGCAACTTTCCATATCGTGGTCTCCCGGCACGCACCATAAACTGACTGGAGCTAGTTCAGAATGCCGCTGCCAGGATCCTTACCAGATGTAAAAAACGTGATCACATCACCCCCCCCGTCTTGCCCAGCTGCACTAAAGTTCAGGATTATTTTCAAAACTCTCCTGCTCACCTACAATGCCCTTCATCACACAGGTCCCGAGCACCTCCTCAACCTCCTTACCCTCTATGTCCCTGCCCGCAAGCTGATGTCCTCCGACTCTGGACTGATTGCTATCTCGAAGCAAAAGTGCACCACATTTGGAGAACGCTTGTTTAGCTTCATGGCTCTGACTCTTTGGAACTCTCTCCCAGCTTTGGCGCATGACCTTCCCCCTGTCGCTCACTTTAAATTAGCTTTCCATGCTCTTTAAGTCTGCTGTGTTGCTGCTACTATTTCACGTATTATGTTACTATCATGTATTACGCAATTTCCACACTATTTAATGTACTATTTCATGTATTTGCTACTATCATGTATTAGAAAACAATTGAGTGCTAACAGCCAATCAGCTTCCAGATCTAGCGGGCTTCTATTTTGCATAGATGCCTGCTGGAACACTGAAGTGCTTAACTGTGAAATACATTTTAAAATCAACCCGCACATTAACCGTTTACTTCCCTTAACATTCTAATCTACAACTAATCTGATAACATAAAGAACTACTTAAACATACTTTTTGACGCTGGTCTAGAGACAAGCGAAATCATGTCTGTGACAGGACACCGTAATGAAGGCTCAATTCGCAGGTAGTGGACAGCAAATCAACAGGGTAGACACAATTGGTCCACAATTCTGTCATCGGCTGGATCCAAACGACATCCTCCCTCAAAAAACCAGCCAGTCAAACTCCCAACCCTGTTTCAGTTCTTTCCGTAACAGCCAATCCACTCCCTGCCTGCTTGAATGATGCCCCGCCTCCAACAACAAGTTTCAAGTCAGACTCAATACTATTGTTGAACAACACTATTCAACAATTGTACATGTCCAGATAAATTATAATAAGAAAGAGTAAGAACCCAATAAATAAATATGTTAGCAGTAATAATAATTTTAATAATAATAACATTCTCTACGTGTATGTCGTTTTTATATTCTAATTATGTTAGGGACTATTTTCCTCAGTGGAATGTTACCTTGCGAAATATCAGAAGTGCAAGGTAAATATAGATTTTAAAGTTTTTTTTTTTTTTTTTTTTTTTTTAGAGAGAAAATAAAGAAATAAATTGTTTTCTAATAGCGATAGAGCCCACTAAATGCTGGCTCTACCATGTGGTAGATGACCTTGAATCTCGTTAGCACCTTCCACTATGGCTCGGAACGCATAACTCCAGTCGTGGTCATCTACCACATGGTAGAGCCTGCATCGACAGGCTCTATCGCTTAATTATGCACTTTCCACTGTATGTGCCTCTATATACACCAGGATTACGATATTCAATTACTTGTGATAAAGAATGTCCCAGTTAAGTTTCATCAGAATCTGACAATGGGGTCTCTATATTAATAAACAAATTTAAGTGTGAAATACACCTGCATCCAATACTGTGCATCCCCCAGAAATTATAAGGAAAAAATGCAAGGTAGTAATTCTGGGTTATTAGGTGCCTGTACTTGTTGTAAAAAAAATAATAGACAAAGAGAAAGAGATGTGATACCTTTCACTGGACTAACTAAACAATAAGTATTATTTAGTTAGTACAATACAATATATAAAATCTCCTCTTTGTCTGTCGTCTCTGAACTAATACGACTACCATTTCATCTATCAATGCCTTTTTTTTTTTTTACTAGTAGTATTTCAAAAAAAATATCCAAAGGCTTTGGGACTGCCCCAGTTCGCATATTTTCTCAAACACCTGTTATCTATTGCATTTTCATTACCTGAAATGGTCAGTGTAATCTCTTGCGGAGCCGTTGATGAATTAGTGGAGTTAGAGCCAGTTGCCTGTGCAAGGACTTGACTGAGACTGGAGTTATTGATCGTTAATGTAATCTCATGCTGGTTGTTGGAAGATGTCACCAAACCCTGGGAAGTCATGACCTGTGTGAGATCATGTGTACCTAAGTAGAAAGCACAAATACAGCACTGTCAGGGAACAAACAGCTAGAGGCTTTAACAGGCTAAAATATTTAGTAATGTTAGACAGTAGAATAGACTTTTAGGGTTAACTGAAACGGTTGTCCATGCAAACTTACATGTTGCATTGTTCCAGCATGGTTTATTAATAAAAGCCTTGAAATATACAGTATAGTAAATATGACTTAGTAGCCTTCACTCTAAACTCTATTTTTTTTCTTTTTTTGTTTTTTTCAATATAGTGCTGTTTAAGTCAGTATTTGGTAGAAGCACCTGTTGCAGCAATTACTGCTATGAGTCTTTTTGGATAGGTCTCTACTCGCTTTACACAGCAGGAAGGTGACATTTTTGCCCATTCTCATGGGAAAATTGCTCCAGTTCTTCAAGTCTCGCCATAAATTTTCGATTGGATTCAAGTCAGGACTTTGACTGGGCCACTCAATAACATTAATTATCTTCTTGTTCAACCACTCCAGTTTGGTTTTGGCTTTGTGCTTTGAGTCACTGTTCTGCTGAAATGTGAATTTCTTCCCCAGTTTCAGAGTCTTGGGAACACTGACAGCCATCTCAGACACTGAACTTTGCAGATCTCTCAAGGTCATTACTGGCTTCAGAGTGACATCACAAACCAGTTTCCTGCTTGCCCGGCTGCTCAGTTTGGGAGGGCGACCTGATCTGGGTAGTGTCTGGGTGGTATGATACAACTTCCACTTCTTAATGATGGACTTCACTGTGCTGAGACGGATAATTAGCATTTTTGAAATGTTCTTGTACCCTTCTCCTGCTCTGTGCCTCTCTAACACTTTATCCATGACTTGTTTAGAAAATTCCTTGGTCTTCATGGTTGCTTTGTTAGATCACTATGTGAGTTGCAGCTTATATAAGTCTTTATATACCCGAGGGAAATTATCTAAAAGTTAAACCACTTTGAGTACACACAGGCTGAAACCATTTCACTACTTTGTTGACCTCTCAAACAAATCATTTGCACCTGAGCTGATTTAGGGCTGCAGTAGCAAAGGGGTTGAATAATGAGATTAACCTGTTTTTCTCTGTAAATCTTACTTATTTATATTCTTTATCACTTTATCTCTACTTTAACTCCACTTTATCAACGTGGAGTAGTTTGTGTAGATTCTACATGTAAAGTCTAATTTGAAAGCGTCATGGAGTACTTTCAGGTGCCAACAAAATGTAAAAACCTCAGGCGGGGGGGATACTTCTGCAAACCACTGTACAGCAACATATGAGAACATATAACACAATAAAATAAAAAAAGGTCCTTATGTGCCCTTTAAAGTATTTTTAAAAGACTTTCATACATGGAAACAGGAGACTTTGCAATAATCCCAGAGAATTAACCAGAACAACTGTAAATCACCACTGAACAAGAGCGTCTCTACATTTATGTAAAAATGAATATGCAACATACAAACAGACAGACAGACAGACAGAGTGACACTAAATACTGACAGATTCTCTCATGATGCTTTCATCATAATACTGCTCTATAGATCAGGGGTTCCCCAAAGTTCATGGCAAACAGTCTCCCATGCCATCAGGTATCTTGACAAATACGAGAATTCACAGAAATATGAAACTTTGTTAGCCTTACAATCACCATCTTTTGTTGTATGATGGTACATACTGTTAGTAAGGGCATTAGATGTGAACTAGACAAGCGATGTGACACACAGACAAAAGTATTTATGCCTGTCTTCACTATATCCCCATTGCCAGGGATGTATCCCAGTGGGGATAATAAATGTAACTCATAAAGCCATCTCTATGTGTATTAGGCTGCATTTAATTCAGTGTCTTGCTTGTGAACTCTGTAGAAAAGGCCAGATTGTAAAAGCAGAACAGTAATGGATTTTACCACACCACTGGCTTCCATATATTTTATTGGGAGTGTTTTCTCAAAACTACTTTGTTACTCATCCAAGCTGAATGTAATGTACCTGAAATTACCTTTTTGTTCAAAAGTTAAATTGCTGACACAATGACCCTAGCTAATTGGAGATTATATCCAGGCACAGCTTTAAAAAAAAAAAAAAAAAAAAAAAACACCTAATTCTGCTGCCTTTACAGTTGCTGTGCAGCATTAAAACACCTAAAATGTGAGCACTGAGACAGATGTGACCTTACCTAATACACCTTATGAACATAATGGTGGGAACATACCCCCTTAACTCAAAAGTCAGAGCACCTTGGAATGGAAGCAGTGATTTTATTAACATGAAGGTCTTCTAAAAACTAAAAAAAAACTTAAACAATGACTACCTACCGCTGTTACTTGCAGTCAGAACAGAGTCTTGTTCCGTCAGAGTTCCTATGGTAATATTGGCTGATCCCATATTTGGTTGCAAGGAAAGACCTGTGAGTGGCTGGACCACTACATTAGCAGGCACTGTGGCATCCCCTGTTTGGAGATGGCCGCCAGCTTGCTGGGTATGGCTGGAGTCTCCTGTTAGGTGATGGGTCAGGATACTGCCTTGCTGCAGGGTCTGTTGCAAAATACTTGGATCTATCTTTTTTAAAGGGAGGAAGGAAACATTCTCTAAGTCTGACACATAAGAATGTTACATTTTATTCTATTCTATTTTAATTATTTTATTATTCATCCATACCTTCAAAACACTCAATACTGGGTAAAACTATTATAAATTAGACAAGGGTTTAAGCTAGTAATGAAGAAAACACTGGCACTGAAGAAGGTACTTGCCTCCACACATACATAAAGAGGACACACAATTTATTAAACATAAACAAATCTCCATAGGTATGCTTTTTTTTTTTTTTTTTAATGCTGTTTTGCCACTAAAACAAAAAAGTCTTTATTTTAAACAAAATCAGTATTTCGCTTACCTGTAGTGTTATGTTGTTAATATTAGTGGTGTCAATGCCTGAGATCTGGACATTTGGTCCCACTAGGTTAGTGGTAGAAAGCTGTAGCTGTATACCCTCTAGGGTCGCTAAGCCAGCTTCCGTAAGAGACACGGTGAGATCACCCCCTGCCACAAAGGAAAAGAGGGAGTTGAGAAATTTAGATAACTTTCATGCTCCATTACTTAAAGCAATTGTAGGAGGGTACAAGTCAGTGACATTTTTGTTATTAAAATCATGCAAATACATTCATTGGAAATTACTTTTAGTAGTTCAGGAAAACAAAATAAACAAACAAACAAAAAAAAAAACACTTCTGATGCTATTTAGATACGCTGCAGTTTAGATTAATTAAACAGACCACTATCTCTCTTAATTGCTTACCTTCAGAACAAACTGAATCTATGTAAACTCCATTTAATATATTTTATTTATTATCTATACTGAATGGTTGCATTTATCATGAAATATGATGTATGTGTTCTATATGCCAGCTATAAAGTGCATTCAGACTGATTTGTCTATCATCAAGCAACCTCCAAATGCCCTTGAGGCTTATACAATATCACATCAACCGTTATTGGGCAAAGGTTAATTTGGGTTTTAACTGTGTTATTTTTGTAAAGGAGAGTGAGCATAAATAAAGAATACATAAAAAAGGGTAAAATCAATACCCCCTTTCAATCAACTTAAAGGCAGATGGTTGAGTACAGTAAATTCCAAATTAAACATGCCTCAACATCTTACCATTTCTGCAACTAACGAGGTATGTGTATGTGATACGTTTAAAATATATACAATGGTGTATTATCTACGTTTACGCACTAAGACTGGTGACATGAAACAGGAGAAAAAACTATGCCAGGTACAGTTGGAGAAAAATATACTGGGTCTTCGCAGACAAGTCATATTTCCTGGAGTATTTATCCTCTTGGCAGTATCCTTTTGTATCTGTGGCCAGTGATTATATTGGGCTTTCATAAGCAAAAAGGTTGATACAAGTTACTACACAATCACTCCAGTGATCTTAGAAAATATGTCAGCCTCTGCAGCACACTTTTATCCTTCATAAATCCTAGATAGTAAATTGCTTCCCATAGCAGATTATATGTATTAAGCTTGAACAGCAGTGGAGTTGAGGGAGAAAAAAACTCTTGTAGTGAATACAACTTTTTTTGTTTTATAATTACCTAAAATGAAACATATTTTCAGGTTACTACTACAACCCTCATACTGAAACCTTCCTGTTTGTGAAACCAAATTAAGAAGTGTTTAACATTACAAACAAGTTTTTTTTTTTTAATAATATCCCTGTACTACAGCAAAATTTGTCAGAACAAAATACATTTATTAATTACAGTGCACACTTTGTGCCAATATTGTTTAAGTATTGTTTAATATTGTTTAAGTTGGAGCTTATAAAGGCAAGACAACTGTTTTTTCTCACCAATATTTTGTATATAACATATCTAAATGCCTTTGCCATTAATCTTGTAAACAGCTTTAAGAAAACCTGCTGTAAACACTTTGCTGGAGTTAGTCTCAGTGAGCTTTTACCTGACATTGAAGCTGGAAGAATGGCTTGTCCAACAAGCCCTTGTTGTAGCAGGTTCTGCTCAAATTGGCTGGTGAGGACAGAGTTGTTGGTGATGTAGACATTGGGGTCACTGGGTGAAGTGTTAAGCAGGTTGACTGGTGGGAGAGCTTCTGTGCTCTGGCGGTCACAAGGCTTTTTATTCTTCTTGGAGTCCGATGTTGGCTTGTAATGGCACTGTATGTGGGTCTTTCTGTGGCCAGATGTTCGGAAGCGCAATTCACAGAAGGGGCACTTGAACGGCTTGGATCCTGTGTGCAGTCGCATGTGCACTTTCAAACTGCCCTTTGTTGAGAAGGATGTGTTGCACATGTGGCAATTAAAGAGCTTCTGACCTAGAACCAAAAGATTAGATTGGGAACTACTAATGTCATACTGAAAATGTGTTACAAATTTGTGAAATGACAAAAAAAAGGGCAAGAAAAGAAAGCACACACACTAAAATGTTGTTGTATTTGACTCTCACCATAATAACATTAACAATGGAATTATTTTTTTTTTTATTTCTCTTGGCCTTTTTAACTTTTTTTTTTTATTTTTATTTTAATGATTATGTGAATTATTATTTGATGTATTTTGCTGGAGAAAGAGTTATTGCAGACTAGACCACCAGCACTCAGTATGCAGCATTTTTTTTCAGGTCATTAAGTAAGTCTGTGTACAGTATACTGGTGAACTCAATTGTGCATATCTTGCTTGTTTTTGTTAGTAAACACTATGTAAACACTGTCTTAAAGTGGTCGAAGCTAACAAAATAATTCCCTAAAATCTTACCTGTCATGCACTTCCATTTGGTATGTAGGTCTCAAACATGCAGCTTTGAAAACAACGCATGCTATAGTAAACATGCACTACCATTTAAAAGTTCATAAAAAAGGCAGTAACATGTTATAAAATTAACATGCATGTTTGCTATAATGTGTTTCTCTCAAAACTGCATGTTTGAGACCTACATACCAAATTGAAGTGCACGACAGGTATTCTGTCTCATTTCTTAGACACATGGAACAGGTTTCTGTTAACCAGGAGCAGCTCATCCAGCTGTTGTGGAGAGGGCCTGTGGTTTTCAGAGATGACACTGGTAGGCTACCAGAATGGTGTTGTAGTTCCCTAGCCGTGCGGTGAACGCACTGGCTGAATAGGCTCTCTTGAGGATCACCTCAGAGTCCCAGCACTGCTTGTTAAGGCAGGTAGTGTCCTTGGATAGGCTACTTAGCTTTACATATTTTTCACAGCATTCCATCTATTGATAGAAGCAGCTTAAGTCATTTTAAAGTAAATTATATTTCATTACGACCCCCAACACATATGTGTGTTTAGCATTTACAGCTGTGCCCAATTGAATGAACAAATTTTGCTTCACAAAGTCGAATAAAACATGCTGAATAATGTTACGTTAACAAAGTAAATTACATACCCCTTTATAGTTTTCCATATACTTAACAAATAACTGACAAACTGAACAATGTGACATTTTGAAATCTAACATGAAATACTGTACTACTATTATGGCTTCTGGTAGACTTGTGCAATATCATTTTGTAGTTTCTTTAACTATATGATGTTAAATAAAAGATGTACCGGTAAATTATGTTCATATAGAATTTTTTTTTTTAATATTTTTTTTAAATTGTACTGTATGAGAAACAGATTTGAGATGTTACTGTATTTGAATGAATTTTGCAGGTATTTGCAAACTGAGGGAAATTCAGTAACAAATAAAAGCATAAGTGACATTTCTGCAGCAATTTAAAAGAAAACATCACTTATGAAAATATAAATGCCTCTTATTGATATTAAATTATTAACTAGTAAATCTCTTAAAAAAAAAAAATGGGACTGCCAGACTGGTAACATACAATAATATGTGTGAAGTACAATCTATGGCACCAGACACAATCTGAGAAGCCGAGAAGGCAGCATTAACTTGATTTTGCACTGCAGATGCTAACTGTAAACATGAGAACATGACTTGCAAAATACATTGTGTATTCTTGAATGGTGTGATGGATAATGGTGTAAGCAAGAGGAAGATGGGTGTTCACTGACCTGTGTGTGTCTTGACATGACAGTCCAGAGTGGATTTTACTGTAAACCGTTTCCCACATTCATCACATTTAAAGGGCTTTTCACCAGTGTGTATACGAATGTGTCTGCAAGGGACAGAAAGCAAAATAAAGATCTAAAGAGAAGCATGTATTGCATCAAAATGAGCTAGTCTTACGTTTCTTAGAACATCCTGGTCACCTTTCTGAGCACAACAGTTTAATAAGTCAAATTGCACCCTGTATCCTGACAATAAATATGTGTGCGTGTACAGAATGGTTTTGCCTACATGTAGGGGTTGGTGAACAAAAAAAAAAAAAAAAAAAAAAAAAAAAGAAATACTTTAATTCTCTGCAGCACTTATTTTTTGGTTGTCCCTCGCACAATTGTTATGGGAATATCATCACCACAATGGTATGTATTCTGTATTATATAAAGGTTGTACTTCCCTGATGCAGTTCATTAAGAAACTGAATCTATGGGTCATTCTGGAGAACAGGCTTTACTGCTGATTTCCACTAATAACTTTGCCGATTAAAATTATTTCAGATGTGTCACCTCAAAGCAGTGCTGCCCATGGAGCAACAATTTAATGTCAGTGTTATTACAGGTGTACCCAATTTAATGAAATGGCTTCCAGTAGGAATTTTCTAGCCCGGTATACTGTTACCGTTTAAATATCATTAATGTAACTGAGGTAGAAGTCATTAGGTCCTATTTCTATCTCACATAGTGCCCTATGTATATTACACATATGAATTAATAAGACATTACTGTATTTAGAATCTCATTACATCCCAGCGACAGGGGGTAAATAACTGCAAACTAGCATAATGATTTACCTATTAAATCCTTATCCAATGTAAACAATTTAAATAAAAACAGCCAGAAAAATAATTTGATACTTAAGAATGAAACCACAATTCCAACTTTTGACAGGTCTAAAAAGGTTGTCTGTTATTACATGTGTAGAATTTTGGGGGGTTCATAGAATTCTTTCCTTTAACAATCTTATTCTCCCATCAGTATACAAAGCTCAAGGGTCTATAAAATGAGAATTTTGCCAACAAGTGATGTCACAAAATGAAATATTTACGACAGAAGTTGTTGCACCTTTAATGGACCTACCTTTTAGGGTATAGCTGCAGAAATAAACTTGCTTATTTCCACCCCAGCCTGTAAGTGGAGCGGAGCGGGACCATTTTGCTAGGAGCGTGGAGTGGATCAGGTAAAGTGCCTGAGCGAAGCATGAGCGTGAAAAGCCTCTGGCACCTCACCCGCTCCAACACCTGCTCCAAAAATGTTTTGCAAAGGAAAAAGTATCTGACACTGTACATATAAGATATGATCCATAAACGATGCAGCTTTTGCGATGCTCTGACAATATTGTGCATTCTATGAAATCTTCCTGTATAATTAAAGTTAACAAACTAATCAATAATATAAAATTTGCACAGTAAAAGTTTTATTTCAACAGTGAAACACATTGTGTGTATGAACCACATTAATTGCAAATTTCACAAAGGTTATACAATTTAAAAAAATTGTATGTTAGTATCCCAAGCTGAAATACGACCCCATCAGCTTGGTGATAAAAGCCCCAGCGGCTTTTAGATACCTGAAATTGTGTCGTGCATCGAGGTGCAGAATATTCACTTTACTAAAGCATTTCACCACTTCATGTAAAAGTGAGATTGAACTATTCTCCAATTGGACTAGAGGTTCTCTGTTTCTTTTCCTTTAACTCTATCATTTCACGGGCGGGAGCTAAGGCTGTGTGAAGAATATGGGTTAGTATTTAAAGGCTTAGCCTCGAGTGATGATCGCCTGCGGGCCAGGAGAGCTTGTGATGATGACCTGCAGGCCAGGAGAGCTTGTCATGATGGCCTACCGGCCAGGAGAGCTTGTTTTGAACTGTTAGTGGCCTGAGGGCCAGGGCAAAGGACGAGGTCCGGACTTTATACCTCAAGTGCTTCGTACTGCGGAGGTCGGCCCCATAGGCCCCTGGGACCCCCTGAAAATATAGAAATCCTCTGACTCTGCGGAGAATCCTTGGATTGCCCTCAGAGGATGGAAAGGGTCAAAACCTGGAAAGAAGAAAGGAAAGAGAATCCCTGTCTCCAGGAGCTGCCCTCAAAGAGGTGAGGCAAGTCCTCCAAGGCCAAACATTGCAGTGCGCCCGCAGGGGTATCTGAAAGAGTGTTTTTTTAGTATTTGGTTTTAGTACTTAAGAATTGTTGATGACCAGTGCTCTCACTGGTACAGTGAGGGAGAAACAAGAGAGTCGCTGGGTGAGACAGAAATAGCGCATGAGATGCAAAAGAACAGTGTGGCCGGTGGTCCCCTCCGACACGCTGCGGAGAGGACACCCCTTTCAACGAAGGCATGAATAGCTGCAGCTAACTCGAGGCCGGGGAAGTGATTCACTAACCCCCACAGAGGAGACTGGCTCAGAGGGAATGCCGCAATTGAAATACAGAGGAGGAGGAGGAAAAAGCAAAAACGCAAGAGAAGGAACATAGATTGCGACGTGGCTTAAATAGGCAGATAGCTTTGATATGCAGGAGAAAATAAGAGGAGAGCAGCTCCAGCTCCCGCCCCCGAACCCCACTTTAAAGTTAACATATAGTTAATGACTCAGTAAGTTTTGATGATTAGATACATTATATGTAGAGGTCTACCTAAATCGCGAAAATCGTGAAATTGAGGGGTCACCTCGAAATTCAGCTCTTTTACGGGCCAATGCATACAAACAAGTACGGAGAGTTAAAAAAAAGAAACCTTGTTTAAATGAACTACTGCACAATGCAAGTGACGCAAACTATGCATCTTCCTTCTGTAGATAGGCTTTTTTTATTCCTTCGTCCTATGTGCACTGCACATAAGCAAAAAACAAACAAACAAAAAATGTCCACAAATAACATTTACAAAAAATATTCTCCAAAGCGGTTAACGTTGTTGTTTACTATTCAAATGACAACAAAGTTTTAATCAGTGGAAGTTAAATCAGTACTAATGATCTAGCACAGCCACCTTGCCTCAACCTGCTGCTTATTTTTTCACAGTTGGAATTTTAGACCTGAATAGCCACGTTCTCTATGTTTTGACTCAGTATTAATAAAATAAATTATTGGATGGGACGAATAATATGACAACGAACATGCTGCATACATTAACTTTTGCCAGATGCCCTTGGGTAAACAGGTTTTGGGACTGTTTCTAATCGATTTCCACATCTGTATAACTTTGCAAAGTTTTGCCTTAACTTCCAACCAATTCAGTGGATGCAGAACGTGCAGTCTCGATATATGGGCAAGTCAACTGCAGGGGGATGCTGCATGCTGGCCTTTAACAAAGGACAGCACTCTATTTTAGTAAGGAAGCAAGCACCACTATTTTTAGGCTTTATAGTGTTCTCAAATATTTTCCACTTAGGTTTATTTAATGTTTAAACAGTGCAGCGAAATGTCTGCAAAATCCTTTTTTTTGTTCCGCAATCTACCCATGAAAAATACTTAAATTTACCTCGATTTAAGTAGACTACTAATTATATGTGGTTAAAAAAGAATACAAATCCAAGATGAAGAAATTACTCTAAAACCAACTGTTAATTTCACTAAACTAAAAAAAAAAAAAAAAGCCAAATATGTTTTGCAAGGGTTTAGAGCTTATGATGGGGACAGGATTTGTATGGTAATTATAATAGATTGTTCCAAAGTACTGCATTTACATAATTCACTTCACTATTGTACATGCAATACATTTGCTACAGAGAAACAAACACACATACACTTTCAATGTTTTTAAATGCAACATGACCTATGATATTAAAAATGTGGCACCACAAAATTGACACCGCTAATGAAAACATAGATTTTCTTTTATGGAAATGGTTCAATATGTCACATGGATCATGTACAATTAATAGGCTGTGATGCAGTACAAAAATATGTTAATTAAAGAGGCTCTTAGCATTTTATTAAGAAGCTTGTTTGCAAACCAAAAATCAAACTGGATAAGACTTTTGAACCCGCTGTCTATTCCACAAGGACAAACAATATAGACGTAATATCAGACAGTTCTTAAGATATTTGTACTCTCTACAGTGCAATCTTATTCAAGGCTTTGCACGAAATCCAACTGAAAATTCAACAAACAATATTATTTTTATATTTATTAAAAACAACAACACACTGCAGAAATGAATATGACACATACAAGAATTGTATTTAAGAATTTCTCTATACATCGATTTTAAGAAGCTCTTTTTATATATATATATATATATATATATATATATATATATATATATATATATATATATATATATATATATATATATATATGGTATTGTTGGTTGATTGTTGTTGCAGATTTCCATCATTCACCATTAGTAAGTTTAGCTGTCATTCAGACAGTAGCCTAAGCTTCGGAAAATGCCTGTATTTTAAGGACATAACTTTGAAAATCATGTTGACAGTGTCACTTATGGAATTGTATTGTTTTTTTTTTTTTTTTTTAATTATTATTATTATTTTGTTGTGCTGCTACTACGATTATGGAAGTACGGTTACTAGTTGAAATCCCACTACTTGATTTTGTTTAGATTTATTTTTAACGCAAAAATCACTTAGAATGATACTGACCTTGTACAAAGTGCTTTTGAGGGGTCTTAGAGTGCTGTTGTTGATTTTAATTTCACTTGAGGTCATTGATGTAATCGTACTTCATGTTATTCTCAAGTGACCCAGAACACACAGAAAAATAACCTTGCAAGTAAGAAAACAAGCAGAAAATAATGTTACCTTGTTCCAAAAAAACAAGGATATAAATAAGTTGGGGACAAGCAATTAAAGATTAGTCATGGCTTGTATATGCCACGGTTTGTTTTCAATAAATTGACCTGTTAAGTAATGAGTGCTTTAAACAAAATGACTGTTACATCTATTTAAATCAGCCAAACTGATTCATTTTGGGAAAGAAATGTAGTCAGCACTGTATTTTCCTGTTTTGTTTTTTTTTTTTAAGCCTTTAAGAACCATTACAGAGTTGACTGCAACCTGCAGGTATCAGACATTCTGAGGTCGAAACACCAATGGACAATTGTTTTTATTTGTGATAAATCTTTTAATTTGCATAAAATCTTACATGACCTCAAAATATCAGAGCTCAATGCAAGTTAAAGTAGACAAGTAAAATAAACAAAATAAAAACAAATAAAACAATAATCACAAAATCAAAAACGACTGATTCAACCTATCTATCATTCAATCTACAAAAAAACGGTATCTATAAATACATAAATGTTTTTGCTCAAAACAGCCAACTTCCCAATTGTTTGGTATGATTACCATACCTTTGTCAATGGAAAGATACATGACTGCAAAATAATGTTTTTAGAATCAGTAAGACCACTTAAGAGAAACTCCTGTTCCTGCAAAGTGGAAAGAACCTCATTCTAGAAGCCAGCTACAGCAAAACGTTCCAAGAACATGTAATAAGTTTCAGGTAGATTCAGGTATGCTAATCATTTTAAGTTTTTTCACAAAACTTGCTAAGGACCTTCTTTTGCAAAAAATATTAAATATCTGATAATCTGAGGTATATGAAGATTGTACGTCTGTCCGACCTGGCTGTCATATTTTTAAAATTTGCCATGAGTAAGACACGGAGTGTAACATTATCTGGGGTTATATAGAAGGACCTTTTTGTTAGTCTGTTCCGCATGTCACATAGTTCAGCACAGGATATTAAAAGTATCAGAATTTGCTTTCCATACACAATATTGAATGCAAACTTATTTTGGGATATTTCACAGCATTCACATGTGCCTAACCCATCAACATGACATTTTAATAAAGTAACTGAAGTTAAAATATGCAGTATGGTATACTCTCAAATACATTTTTGGGTTTTTGTGGTCACTTGTGTAGAATTGTTTTGTTTTTAAATAGATGATTTTATTAAGTGCATCTGCTACTGCGCCAACATGTATCTGATTACATGGCAGAGCCGAATCCTTGTGATTCTACTTGAGCAGTCTTGCTGAGGCAGTAACCCTGTCTATGTGTTTTATTTTTGATAAACACTTGTTTTTGAAGCTGCTGTATTCATGCAACGGTATAAGTGGATTTTGTTACCTGGTCTAACTGCAATGCACTGCATAATAAACAGAAAATACTCCCTTTCATCCAAACCACAAAGGACCAGATTTACTAATCCTTTGTTCCACTGTATAGTTTCCCTCAATTTCAACCATCAAAAGGCGTATGTTTTTTAATTAAAAAAAACTGCATTTTGGCTACGGGAATTGATTCAATATTTGTTTCGAAACAATCACAACCACAAAAAATTATTTTTCAAACAGTATTTTGTTTACCTGTGCATGGGATGTGTTATTCAATGATTATTATAAACAACATACTGTAGAAAAGACAAGCGTGCAGTGATTTGGGTTAAAGCCAGCATACACTGGACCATGAATGTATAGCTTACTACAGGTTACTGGAGGCCAAATAGTATTTTTCATGTAGAATACAATGGGAAGGATTTCTGCTTATATACTACACCTTACAATTTGTAGTCTGCATCAGACAACCATGGAACATGTGGTGAGATGCTTGTGAGCAGGTGATGTTGCAAACCTTGTTCTTACTTACACAGATATATAAAAAGAGTAACAAACAGATGTGTTTTAATTTAACACCATGATACTACTATGCTATTAAAAAAATAATACAATTGTATTGATTTCATTCCATAGAAGCAGAGGTAATTTATTTGTATACTTTGTAGCTTCTCATAAGAAATCAAAATCTCTTGAATTTTTTAGTTTTACTATTACACTACATTATTCACATTTACAGTGCTCAGTTTACTTTACTGTATAAATCACTGCACTGAAATAACATTAATATGTTCTCTGTACACATTACATTATGTAAAAATCTAAATCTGTACATTACATAGTATTTCGCGTTTCCAGTATATTCCGAATTTTACTGAAAAATTAAAGGATTTTTTTTTTTTTTTTTTTTTTACTGATTTATACCAGATTTTTGTCTATTCAATATTATCCGGTACTATTTTCTAGGAAACACACAATTTGATTAAAATGCTGATTAAAATAAGCAGCCCCAGACTGTATCCTAGGATACAGCAGATGTTTAGATGTCAGAAGATCAAATAACGTTCAACTGTGGTTCTCTGTCACTTCACAAACACACTATCACCTGATTATATTGGCCAATTAAAGTCTGGTTATTGTGGAAATTGCTGGGCATAGTAACTACTAGCTTGATCAAAAACTAAATTGAAATACTTACACGAAAACATTATATTTTTAGTGGATGAGGAATGGGGAGAAAATGTAAAGTAAACAACTGTTTTGAAGCACACAAAAAGCAAAAAAAGCAGAAGTGGGCCAGATGAGGCAGAGGATGCACAGCGCTGCAAATACTGCTGCATTGAGGTACATGTTCACACTGACAATAAAAGTACATACTGAAAAATAAGCAACACAAACTAAAACACGAAAGTGAACTGAGAGACAAGCAATCCATTTATGTGGCTTTTACATATGCTTTAATAAAAAGAGAGCACAGAACAACTGTGTTAGTGAGTTTCTCAGGGCGCCGTGCTTTGCTGCACTGTTTATTACAGAGGTATGTCTCTGTGACTTTGTGTGACAGTACTATTTGTCCATAGGCTAAAACACTGCCTAATGCCGACAATCTTAATCGTAAATAACTGATAGAAAATGGTGATGCTTTAGTTGGTAAACTTACATGGAATGCACTGATGGAAATGTCCAGTGTGATTATTGACGTGTCTTTCGATTGCTTGCCACACAGTTCTATCAACTTGATTGTATTTTTATGATTTCAAGGCGAAAAAACCTGGCTTGTTTTGTGCGGAAGTCATGTTCATACCTTCTGTAGATAGTATTTCCGTCAGCAAAGTGATTGCCCAAACGTTTACAGAGGTCAGAGAACTACTAGCAAACTCAGACCACAACATGGTCTCATTTGAAGTGCTTTTTAAAACCCCAAAAGTAATGACTAAAGCTAAGGTTTACAATTTTAGAAAAGCAAACTATGAAGGTATGAAACAGAGACTAACAGAAGTAGATTGGAGTAAAATAGAGAAAATATCCACAGAAAAAGGATGGCTGTTCTTCATAAATATAGTACTAGAGGCGCAAAACAATTACATCCCTAAAGTAGACAAATCTAAATGTAAAACTAAATTGTCAAAATGGTTTAATAGATCAATTTAAAATATATATTCAGCGAAAAAAGGCACTTTACAGAGCGTTAAAAAGGGACCAAAAACAAAGTACACAGAAAGAGTACACGGAACTGCAAACGCAAGTCAAAAAGGAAGTTAGAAAGGCCAAGACAGAAATAGAAATGAACATTGCTAAGGGGGCTAAAACCAATTCCAAAATGTTTTTCCAATATTACAACAGCAACATTCAAAGAGGAGGTTAAATGTCTAAGAGATACAAATGGTAAAATCATAGATGAAGAAAAAACATAGCAAATATATTAAATGATTACTTTTCACAAGTTTTTACAAAGGAGGATACGGACAACATGCCCCACATGTCATCCAGTTCCTATCCAGTTTTAAATAACTTTAGCATAACCAAGGCAGAACTGTTAAAGGGACTAGGAGCTCTTAAAATAAACAAATCCCCTGGGCCGGATGAGATCCTCCCAATAGTACTCAAAGAAATGAAAGAAGTTATTTACAAACCGCTAACCAAGATCACGCAACAGTCTCTTGACACAGGGGTTGTACCGACAGACTGGAAAATTGCAAATGTAATACCAATCTACAAAAAGGGAAACAAAACTGAACCAGGTAACTACAGACCAATAAGCCTGACTTCTATGCAAACTTATGGAAACTATAATAAGATCCAAAATGGAAAATTACCTATATGGTAACAGTATCCTGGGAGACAGTCGACATGGTTTTAGGAAAGGGAGATCGTGTCTAACTAACCTGCATGATTTTTTTAAGGATGCAACATCGATAATGGATAATTGCAAAGCATATGACATGGTTTATTTAGATTTCCAGAAAGCTTTTGACAAAGTCCTGCACAAAAGATTAATTCTCAAACTGAACGCAGTAGGGATTCAAGGAAACACATGTACATGGATTAGGGAGTGGTTAACATGTAGAAAACAGAAAGTACTGATTAGAGGAGAAACCTCAGAATCGAGTGTGGTAACCAATGGAGTACCACAGGGATGGGTACTAGGTCCTCTGCTACTCCTAATCTACATTAAGGATTTAGATTCTGGTATAGTAAGCAAACTTGTTAAATTCGTAGACGACACAAAAACAGGAGGAGTGGCAAACACTGTTGCAGCAGCAAAGGTCATTCAAAATGATCTAGACAAAATTGAGAACTGGGCAGACACATGGCAAATGACATTTAATAGAGAAAAGCGTAAAGTACTGCATGCAGGAAATAAAAAATGTACATTACAAATATCATATGGGAGATACTGAAATTGGAGAAGGAATCTATGAAAAAGAGTTTTTGTTGACTCAGAAATATCTTCATCTAGACAATGTAGGGAAGCTATAAAAAAGGCCAACAAGATGCTCGGATACACTGTGAAAAGTGTTGAATTTAAATCAAGGGAAGTAATGTTAAAATTGTACAATGCATTAGTAAGACCTCATGTTGAATATTGTGTTCAGTCCTGGTCACTTCGCTACAAAATGGATATTGCTGCTCTAGAAAGAGTGCAAAGAAGAGCGACCAGAATTATTCCGGGTTTAAAAGGCATGTCATATGCAGACAGGCTACAATAATTTAATCTATTCAGTCTTGAACAAAGAAGACTACGCGGCAACCTAATTCAAGCATTCAAAATTCTAAAAGGTATTGACAATGTCGACCCAAGGAACTTTTTCGACCTGAAAAAAGAAACAAGGATCAGGGGTCACAAATGGAGATTTAACAAAGGGGCATTCAAAACAGAAAATAGGAGGCACTTTTTTACACAGAGAATCGTGATGGTCTGGAATCAACTTTCCAGTAATGTTGTTGAAGCTGACACCCTGAGATCCTTCAAGAAGCTGCTTGATGAGATTCTGGGATCAATAAGCTACTAACAACCAAACGAGCAAGATGGGCCGAATGACCTCCTCCCGTTTGTAAACTTTCTTATGTTCTTATGTTCCTAAGCCTATAAATGCTGCTGAACTTGAGACTGTAATCATTGAGGAATGGAACTACATCCCACATGGATACATAGCTACTATAATCCAACAGGATACAACAATGAGCATCTGCCTTCATAAGGCATCGGGTAAAGCATGGGGACCAGTTGCAATCCTGAACAAATAAAGCAAATAGGAACAGTTAACTTTTCTTACCTCACCAGATCACTGGGCTTTTTAAAGCTCTTTGGACAGAAGTTACAAAGGTTCGCATGCTTGGGTTCTGTTTCCAGTTCAACAGCTTTGTCTTTTATCTCACTAATGCGGTCCCTCTCAGCCGCCGACTGGGCCAGGACCTTTTCGGAAACAGTGGCATCATCTCGGGGCTCGTTCTTGGCAAGTTCAGCTGCCTGTTCCTCTGTGAAAGTGACAATCCCTGTTCGATTCTTTCTAAGCAGAGCTCTTTCTGAATTGTCGTCTTCTTCTAAAGGCATTACTGCAGATCCAGTTGCAAATAATTAAAAATCAAAACAGGCTTAAGTTATGATGACAGAAAAAAAGAAAGAAAAACCAGGAGGATGTAAACTTATCACACTATTACTATTTCATGACAATTACTCAATTATTCTTATGGTTTTTACTGGTTACTGTTAATTGAATTTGTCTTTGAAATGTTAAACTTCTCTGAATAGGCAAAATGCAGTATTTAGGAGATACCAATTAGTGTAAATAACAATAATTCAGGTATTACACATGTATCATCTCAAATAACCAAAGCTTCTTAAATGGTAGACAACATGTATCATGGTATCCAATTCTAGAGCAGTGTTTACGGTACCAATAACTTGTTCACTCTCAGGAAACACATTTCATTTTATATATATATATATACAAAGCACTTATAGCACCATTATAAGCCAAAAAGGGCAAAATGGTTAACAACAGTGGCACTTTAAGCCAACTTAAATTATTCTTGCCTGTAAATTGTCTGGGGCAATTTATTCTGACAATTATTAATTGTCTATGAGACTTGATTAAAAAAAAATGAAGATACAACACTTGCTCACATTAGTAGTGTTTGAAACTTGAGAATTTATGTATGAAATGTTGGGTGTTCTTGGTAATATCTTCAGAAAATGCATACCCCTTGTTCCTATAAAATGATCCTTCTTCATGTGCTTCCTGCACAGAAGCATTGTCCGAAAGGTCTCCTCACAAATTTGGCACTTGTAGGGTTTCATATTCATATGTATTATCATGTGCCTATTAAGGCTGCCATTGGTGGTGAAGGAAGCATCACATACATTACACTTGAAAGCCTTGACACCTAAAGTAATATGGAGAGAAAAGGAAGGAAAGAAAGAAGTTAATATTCCTGAAACTTTCAGTCAAATCACAAACTACAAAGCAGTTAGTAATTCAATATGTTAACGTAACATTATTCAGCAGGCAAATTAGATACAATTCTATAGGGTGATGCAAAACTTTGGGCCATAGCTGTATGCTTAGCCATGCATTCACTATTCTATGGGAAACGTCTATAATGAAAATCAATATACAAAGGGTTTCAAATTGTTTCTGTATTTCATATGTGTGAAAAGTAAACCTATTAAATAGTTTAACTACACTAAGAAAAGGGAATTGTAGGTTGGAAATGTTTTTTTTTTTAAACTCAAGATATAAGTTCAAGAGTTTATCCTTTCACCTAAGACTTTATACCTGTATGTGTCTTTAAGTGTGATTTCAACACTCCAGCGGAAACAAAGCTTCGACCACACAAGTTACATTTGAAGGGCTTTTCTCCTGTGTGTGAGCGAACGTGCTGTTTTAAGTGGCTGGACTTCTTGAAACCTTTGTTGCAATACACGCATCTATGAAAACAATCATAAAAAGTGTTAGCATTATAGAACATTGGACAAGGTTTATAAAGGGGGTTACTCTGAAGTTCAAAAAAATATGAAAACAAATTAAACTGTCAACTCAGAATGACTATTTAAGGATTCAAGAGTCTAAGTGGCTTGTCATTTCAGGCTAAGGAAGAGAAAAAGGGTATGTGTCAGTGAGGGGGTTGTTATAGCTGATTCATAATCACCTCCCCAGCACAACTTGTACTGTTTAACTCCCACTTCTTTCTATTAATAAAGCATATTAAAAACTTCTATGGATACCTCACATAACTTCTACTGCCACATCCTCATGTAGTTCCTAATATTGTCCAATCTGTTTCACTGTTCCACTCTGTATTTGCAGATAGTTACTTTTATCACATTACAAAAGCTTGTTATTTTTACTCCATGAATAATACTTAATACACATTGCAACAGGAAGCTGTTAGCATGTTAAATTCACAATATCCAGAAGACAGTCACTAATTGTGTGAAAAGATAGCAGAATGTTAAATTTGACCTAAATGTACACCTTGCATTGAATTTGGTTATCAATCATCCTTTAAATTTGTTTACTAGCCCAATCTTAATAAACTCACCTTTTTGTTTATACTGAAACTCTCAAATTTCAAGTAAAATATAAATGTATTTATTTAGACATTATAGCCAAGCAGAGGTTATGGGGTTTTTTTCTATAAATATATATATATATATAATATAGCCAATATATATATATATATATATATATATATAAGATATATATATATATATATATATATATATATATATATATATATATATATATATATATATATATATATATAGCTAGTTTCATCCTGTAGGCACCGATTGATCCTATATATGCACTATGTTTTTAAGACTTTCGCTATGGCAAATAGGATGGTATTTGAATAATCGGAGTGATACTGTTCGTATAATGTCGCGTCATGTGTTTTGTTCTGTTTAGTTTTTGAACTTCAAGTACCAAATTCCAAACATAGTAATTAAGCAAAAATATTAGCAAAAATCACCTAAGAAAAGGTACTATTGACAAGCATATTGACAGCGCAGTACACAAAACAAGAAAATCAAACTTGAAGTTCATGGTTAAACAATTAGTGAGCAAGCAGGTCACACATGACTGTTTAAAGAGCACAGAAAGTGGAGAAACACACAATGGCAACACTTTTGAATTAGTGGAAGCTTTTGTGCAGCGAACACACCAAAACAATGGCTGGTCGATAAAATATTACAATGTTTTTTAATGAAAAAAATCCTGAACTGCGGAGCCGTGCCTAACAGTAACACACTCAGAAGAGAGTATCTCCCTAAAGTGCATGCAGCACACAAAGAATCTTTATCTGTTGCGTTGTATGCGATGAGGCCACTGATGATCAAGGCAACTGTGTTTTGTACATTATATTCATCCCACAGAGCTTTACACGAATTAGGAATTACTGCTTACTTAGTAAATACACTGCATATTGACTCTAACCACACAACAGTAGTAGGTCAGGATATCATTAAGATACTTGTGGAGAATGGCATTGATTTCAATTGTGTGTCTGCCTCCAGTCTCCACACTCACTATATATATTGTGTATCTATATAGATATATCTATATATAATATATATATATATATATATATATATATATATATATATATATATATATATATATATAATGTTATATAATTTACTAATAATTTGACAGTATCTGTGGTTTTAAAACTTCATAAAAAATAATTTCTAATTTGTTTTATTAAGAAAAGCATAAAAGCTTTGGTTTTGTCATTTCAGGTTTGCAGTTAACATTACTCCCGTGTTTAATATTTTGGTATTAAAGGCAACAAAACAGTCTATGGGAATTACGCAGTCATTGTAATGAATGTGTCAACATACGTTTTAAAGGTTTACAAAACTCAAAAATCTTGCTGAATATGTCATTCAAGGTTGTTTTAAAAAAATCAATTATAGCTGCCTGTTACACAGACCATTTTAAAACGACTCTTGTTTCCACCAAAAGTTTGTAACTTTCACAAACAATGAAAGTTACAACAAGAATGATTCACAGCCATGAGTAAAATGGCTTGCTGTGAACGATAATTTTGATATTTAATTGCTGTTATTTTGTAAACCTAAGCATGTGGATACTACTGACATTTTTAAATGTAAAAAATATTGTTAAGAGCATATCAACCCCAAATTAAAGTGTCAGCAGAATTGCAACACAAAAGCTACTTTTATTAACAAATGAAAGAGCTTATAATAGTAAAGGTTACAACACAGAGCTACTCTGCACTGACCTGTATGCACGTCGGCTGTTTTCATCGCTTTCCTCCTGGAAGTCTGTCTGTTCTGTCTCGAGATGAAGGTCACTCTGGGATGGCTCTTGAAGAAGGCGACTTGTCTGCGAAACAATGAATTTAAATAAATGATATTGTTTACTAATATAAAGACTGTCTGTCAGGTTTAGCATGAACTACAATCAAAGCACCTTAACAAAGACTCAAACAATTTAAAACAATTATATATATATATATATATATATATATATATATATATATATATATATATATATATATATATATATATATATATATATATATATATATATAATACATTAGTAGGAAAAGATTTTAATATATTGTGTATATGTTGTTAAAGTGACTTCTGTTCATTTTACTTACCACCTCAGCACTGGATACATGAAGCAAATTCTGTTGATGGAAACTGGAAGACAGGGCCTGAGATTCCAGTGTGCTTGAGTCCTGTAACTGCTGTACTGTTGAAAACTGTGATTGCTGATTATAGCCATCAGTTATTGTAAAACCTGGGAAGGACAGAAATTGACAGCCTTGCTCTGTTTCCAAAAGAACAGTAAACTAATTTTAATTTACCATATGTATCTTATAAGCTGCTGCAAATGTGACTGAACATTTCAATTTAATCTGTAGTCATAGAAAAGGCATACATATAATTGTATATGTAAAAGCTATCAACAATCCAGATTTGCTAGGCATGGTGAAATGTAGGCTTGGTAAAATTCAAACTCAAAGTCATGTATCTGGCACTGCTACCCATACAGACGTATTACTGCAGGTCATGTACCCATAAAGTCAGACTGTCAAGAAACTTTAACAGAAACGTGAAGTTTGATTAACACTGTCAAATGTCACCTCCAAACGTCACAAACACTTATTATATTAAAAAAAAGATCATGTATCTGGCCCTGACACTCATACAGATGTATTCTTACAGATCTTGCAGTGTATGTGCCCCTGGAGTCAACCTGTCAAGAAACTTGAACGTTGAACGGGAAGTCTGATTAATCCTGTGGAAAGTCAACAACCAACTACACAAACATTTAGGAGGCACAGTGTCTTATCATACTGTAAGTGAAATGTAGACAGAAGTTGTTACCAAGCTTTAAATGTGAACTACATCGCATAAAAAATAAATAAATAAATAACATTAGCATTACACTGTATAACCAAATATTTTTTTTTTTGTTCCTGGGTAGTAAGTGTTATTTCCTAATTGCTTATGCCTCAAAAGTATAGAACATGGCTATTATTTCCCACAAACTTTGCTTTTGTGACCAGGACAGTGATATTTCAAAATATCAGTATTTCCAATGGGAAAATGGGCAAATGTGTGTCTTTTCATTCACATAAAGTCAGAAAAAAACAACATATGAATCCAAATTAACATGTATTTATACTAAAGTAATACAAAGATGACTACAAAAGATTTAGAAGTGAGTAGTTTTTTGAGATTTACAATTATACTGTAAATACATTATATTATTTACATATATATAGTATTTACAGTATAATTATAAATCTCGAAAAACTACTCACTTCCAAATCTTTTGTAGTCATCTTTGTATTACTTTAGTATAAATACATGTTAATTTGGATTCATATGTTGTTTTTTTCTGACTTTATGTGAACGAAAAGACACAAATTTGCACGTTTTCCCATTGGAAATAGTGATATTTTGAAATATCACTGTCCTGGTCACAAAAACAAAGTCTGTGGGGAATAATAGCCATTTTCTATACTTTTGAGGCATAAGCAATTAGGAAATAACACTTATTACCCAGGAACAAAAATGGTGTTACATAGTGTTATATTTAACCAAGATAAGTTAATCTGCCAATTTTCTGTTTGGTTATTGCTTACAAATGTATTGTCCCATTAATTGTAATTTTCTCAGTAGTTAGTAGCCTAATTCTTTGTCCCTTTTTTTTCTCTGATCACTCTGCATTCTCTGCTACAGCTGTAAGTGGCAAATTAGAGCCATAACAAACATGTAAAAACAAGATATCCATGACCTACTGTACATCCACTGTATGCACATGAAAAAAATACACACACAGACAAAGGAACGTCTTTTGCAAGATTCAACCCAATAGGACAAGCAGTTCTTTAGATCAGTGGTTTTCAAACTTTTTAGGCCCTGTACCCCTTTCCAAATAATCTAGTCTACTGCGTACCCCCATCTGAGATAAGGCCATAATATACCTATGAAAACAGGAAAGCATGGTCTTTTCTAATTACTAGATTAAGTACTGTAAATGGAAAACTGCTGTTAAAAACAAACAAAATAAAATATAACTAGTTAACCACAGTACAAAAGCACCAACTAAAGTCCACAAAAAAGGTTATGCTTCTGAAAAACATAACTAAGGTTCCAATTTAAAACAAAATCAAAAAGCAATTCAACAAAAGTCATGCATTTCTTACAACAAATGTAGAAGTGTACAGAAAACAGATTTATTTTTTTATTTTTATTTTTTTTTAAATTGAACTGGAATGTTATCGTTGAACACTGGAGCTGAGACAATGTAAAATGCTATGTGTGTCCTGTGCCTTAGTGAATCCAATAACATTGTTTTGAAGTGAATATTTCCAAAAGCTAATTTGTTGAAAGTAGAAAGGAGATACTCTGTTAATATTCTGGTCATGTTAATCAACTGTAAGACAATTATAAAGCTTGTTGATGGGCACTCGCTGTATGATATGAACACATTCAATAGGTCTGGAGTAGGGAATCCAATTCAAGATACTTTTCCAAATCCCAGGAGATAAACTCCAGAAAGTAAACATACCTAGTAAATACTACACATTTTTAACAACATCATACAATGACTATCTTTATTTGAGAATGTATTTATTTAGTCCACAGACTGCAGTAACCACCGAAAATATGTAAATATGTAAAGTAGCCATGTGTGCACGCAACACTCAACAGAAATTCGATTGCTAAGTCGCAAAGTACTACAATGTGGTAAAAAAAATAAAACAAATAAATAAAAATTACGCTGTCCGTAATTACAGGACTGTACTCGCGTACCCCAGTTTGACAACCACTGCTTTAGAGGAATGTATAACTGATACTGGCAGACAGCGAACAAGTTTCATCACAACTGGACAAGTGGCTCTCTATACAACTCAAAGTGTGACATATTCTGAGTACAGTCGCAAACAATAAACAATCCGCAATGATCAATAATACATAAGCAATAATGCATGACAGGGTGTGGGATATACTCTAAAATCCACATGCCCGGGTGGCTTTAACCGCCCGGGGCGTGTGGATATTAGAGTATACCCCACACCCTGAAGTGCCTTATTGCGCTTATAAAATGGATCAACCAACATTACAAAAAAATAAAAAATAAATAAATAAAAACTTGTTTTAAATTAACAAAAAAGTATTTTTTTTTTTTTTCTTCCACCTCTGCCTGAACTTAGAAAAAATAGTCCCTTAAAACATAAAAAAAATAAAACCAAAAATGCATTAATTAAAAAATAATTTCAGATGTTGAATTGAACATTGCCATTGAAAGTACAGTTTTGATTCTTGGTTTATTCAATACATTTTAAAGTAAAATATTACTGCCCATTTTCTTCATAACACAGTACAAATGAGTCTGCCTTTAAATCACGCTGCACAATTAAGACTGCCTTTATTTTAAATCACGCAGACCCGTCCTCACAAGACCTGCAATAGTATCAGGTGAGATACGTTTTTGTTTTTTAATAATCCTTTGTTATCCGGGGTAGTAACAGGAGGTATCCATAACAGATTTGTGCTACAACTTCACAGTGGCGATAAAGATGTTATTTGCATGGAATACCCGTTCCTTATCAAACCGACTGCAATTTACAGCTTGGTAACGTGGACCAGTGTTAAGAAACAATTTTAAACAATGCAGGGCACAGCAGAAAACATCATACCATCGTACCTGGACACATTTAAAAGGTATGGCAGGAACTGTCGAGATGAATTTATAAATGTTCAGCATCAGATCACACAGCTGCGCAGGGTGTGGGTCCAGTGGCAGCAAGCAAACAGGCAGACCGAAGAACGGACAGCGGGAGCAACGGCAACAAAACATCTTTTGACCCCAAAGTCTCTTTTAAGAGGGACCCAAATATTTTGTGAAAAGCTGAAAGTTTAAGAGATATTTTTTAAACTATTTATTTTCAAAATGGGATAGGGAAACGCCGTAGTTCAGGGAGAAGGAACAGAGCGATCAGAATGGCAAGTTTTGAATTTATTTGAATACTTTTGCTTTTTTTTTCACTACTTTAATTAATCATTGGTGTCTGATTCAGATTCATTCACTATCTCATGTACACTTCGGTTTCCACAAAGTTCAACATAAAAAAGTTACATAAATATCGTCGGTCATATTTATAGCTATAAATTCCAATAAGTCTGCCATTTTTGTTTTTAAATTCTAGTGTATGAATATCTGCCAGTGATTTGCCCGTTTCTGAAAAAAGTACCAACCCATGGTGATATGCTGTAATATCAACACCCCCATGTGACCTGTTTTGACCAATCAGGATAGAGTTTTTAAAATACCCATTTTATAATGTGATAATATTCAGTAATGCAATCCATTGCATATTGAAAGTAGTAGTTAAATTAATTGTGTAATTGTACATCAGACCTATGTTTGGCAATTCTAATCAATGCTGCTAATGTGCTAAAACTAAGAACGAAGATGGAAAGCAGAGGGGTATGCTTTATTACGTTAATGGAGAACTTTTTTCAATTCATCTGCTTTTTATTCAAAGGTTTACTTACAGGTCTTGGTGGTGAAAACTGTTTTCTAATATCAGAAGTGGAAACTACTTTTCAGAAAAACAAGTCAGAGAAAGAACCCTTTCATTCGTCAGGCTCTACTTGTGATATTAATTAATACATAATAACATCCGAATTACCACCTCAAGTGCATGCAGCACAATACAATGCTTTCAATCCCATGAGATGCACAGTGCCAGTAATAGGATGAAATCAATTATGAATTGAAACTGAAAAGAGACATGTCCACCTGTGGGTGTTAATTAAAAGTTTCCATCAAATATAAAAGCAGATGACAGAAAAAAAGTTTGAATGAAAATATTGCAATAATTTTGATATACAGTGTGTGTGTGTGTGTGTGTGTGTGTGTGTGTGTGTGTGTGTGTGTGTGTGTGTGTGTGTGTGTGTGTGTGTGTGTGTGTGTATATATATATATATGACACACACACACACACACACACACACACACAGTGACTTGCAAAAGTATTCAGACCCCTGACCAATTCTCTCATATTACTGAATTACAAATGGTACATTGAAATTTCGTTCTGTTTGATATTTTATTTTTAAACACTGAAACTCAGAATCAATTATTGTAAGGTGACATTGGTTTTATGTTGGGAAACATTTTTAAGAAAAATAAAAAACTGAAATATCTTGCTTGCATAAGTATTCAACCCCTAAGCATAAGCATTTCCAGATTAGAAAGCAAATGTCACGTGCGTCAACCTGCAGCTAATCATATTAGACAACTATGTCGCTAGGCATCTTCAAACCTGTCAATGGAAGCCTTTTTGACAATGCAAAATCCTCAGTCTGTCTACTCCAGTCACCATTTTAAACAAAAGAAAATCATAAATCCTACCTGTGTTGCACTTCCATTAGCTAAAGAGAGCTCAGATGTACAGTTTTGAAAGAAACATATGTTACAGCACTCCAGTACTGTCTTTGTAAAATATGCTATCTGATTTTACTTGGGTTAAAGGACACTGTTTAAATGCCTTATTCTTGAGTTATCTGTTTGCATTTGCACTTCCTCAGCCATTTCACCTCTGAAAGTGGTTTATGGATTATAACAAGTTACTGACAGTGAACAGGGAAAGCAGCTGGTTGGTTAATGACAGGAAAGAAGCCATTAATGGGACGGGACAATTTCACCCTCCAGGTGAAATGACCAAACAAGTGCAACTCAAATTGAAAGCAGGGCTTGTAAACAAAGATGTCTTAAACCAAGTGTAGCAGCACATATCATATTTGAAATAAAAACACACGTTTACTATGGTATGGGTTTCATTCAAAACTGTACACTCAAGACTTATAATAACAAATGGAAGTACACAATCCTATTAGCTAGTAATTCTACTTTTATTCCTGAGCTACTGAAGTAATATGAATGTATCCAAACCACAAAAAGGGCCACATGATCTAAATAAAATACTTTGGAGGTCCTGAAAGCTAGTGATTTCATTGTTAATCTAATAAACAGTATAAATTCTTCAAATTTAATACTGTACAGCTGGATTCTTTAGTGATTGCTTTTTTTATTTAAATAAAATGAAATTTTCTTAAAAATAAACACATTTATGTGAGAGCAAGTGACAATGCTTATGTAAATGGTATCATGGTATAGTAGCCTATATATATATTATCGATATATAATATATCTATATATATATATATATATATATATATATATATATATATATATATATATCACACACACACACACACACACATACACCCAGTACCAGTCAAAAGTTTGAGTACACCTGCTTGAAACCAGGTTTTTCATGATTATCTATGCTTTTAACTGTATAAACTTGTCTATAAACACGTAATATTTCATTATATGATATATGTACTCATATAAGCTGATAATCATAAGTGAATTGCATTCAGAAATTTTATTTTTAAATGAAAATGTAAATCTTGTCAATTTCAATTAAATGATCACCCAAAGCAAGGGGATTTCAGTCTGAAGCCCAAGTCAGTTAAAAGTCTGAAATGTGTATAACACTGTGTTAGAACACTGGCCTAAATTAAAAAGTGTCTTTGTTAGATGTTCCCAGAGTTAACTAGCATGTTACCTAATTAACCTTTTGTCAACAATTATTATTAACAGGTGACGCTCCATGATTACTATAAATATAGGTAGCATAGGCACAAGTTTGTCATTCCTGAATATAAGGGAGCAGAAAATGGCAAAATACGCTCAGTTGAGCAAAGAAAAAAGACTGTAATTACTTTAAGAAATGAAGGCCAATCTAAGACAAATCGCAAGACCTTTGCAAGTGTCTGTAACTGCTGTGGCCAAGATCATCAAACGATTTGAAGAAACTGGTACTCATGAGGCAGGCCAAGGGTGACCTCAGAATCAGAGAACAAGTTAATTTGAGTCATAAGTCTGAGAAACCAGCCATTAACTGCCCCTGAAATAAAAGCTCAGCTAAATGCTACTACAAGTACAGATGTTTCAACATCAGCTGTTCAGAGGAGATTGCGTGAAGCTGGCCTAACTGGAAGAACTGCTGCAAATAATCAGTTGTTAAGTGTGCAGGATAAGAGGAAGAGACTTGCCTGGGCCAAAAAACACAGAAACTGGACATCTGAGGAGTGGAAGTTGGTCTTATGGACCGATGAGTCAAAAGTTGAAATATTTGGGTCCAACCGCACAGTATTTGTCAGACGCAGAGAGGGTTAGCACATGAGTTCTGCATGTGTGGTTCCCACTGTCAAGCGTGGAGGAGGCAGCGTCATGGTCTGGGGTTGCTTTGCTGGTGACAGAGTTGGTGATCTTTACCAAGTCCATGGCAAGCTCAACCAGCATGGCTATCATAGCATACTTCAGAGGCATGCCATTCCATCAGGATTATGGCTAGTTGGGCAGTCCTTCATTCTTCAGCAAGATAATGACCTGAAACACACCTCAAAGTTGTGCAAGAACTATCTGGCGAAGAAGGAAGTGAAGGACAACTCAATCTAATGAACTGGCCTGCCCAGTCTCCAGACCTCTGTCCCTTAGAATCTGTATGGGATGAACTGGACAGAAGAGTCAAAGCAAAGCTACCCACAAGTGCCCTACATCTCTGGGAATTGCTGCAGAAGAGCTGGGAAGACATGTCAGGTGATTTCCTGCTGAAACTTGTTAACCGAATGCCTCGTGTTTGTGAGGCTGTTAAGGCAAAGGGTGGCTATTTTGAGGAATCCAAGATTTAGAGACAATTTTCTTGAACATTGCTTTGATACTCCTTATGTTTTGTTTTGTATACTGTAACATGTGTTTTCATTTTCAAGTATTTACAGAAACGTATACGATGTAAAACATTGTCAATTATGAAAAAAACCTAGTTTCCAGCAAGTGTACTCAAACTTTTGACTGGTACAGTGCGCGCGCGTGTGTGTGTGTGTGTGTGTGTATATATGTGTGTATATATATATATATATATATATATATATATATATATATATATATATATATATATAATTTTTTTTTTTTTTTTTTTTTTTTACCAAACAAATGACTAATGCAGCCTGTGTGAGAACACAGACGGTAAAGGTCTTATGTGACAATGTGCAATGAGGTTGAAGGTGCATAAGTTACCTTGTGTTAGTCCCTGCTGGTCAAAGGAATGCTGGGTTATGGCCTGCTGTTCAAACTGGCTCATATTCTGTGGAAGAGCATGCTGGGGTGGCACAAAGGTATCTAGCCATGCATGCCAGAGGGGGGGAGGGAGGGGAAAGAAGCAGATAATGTTAGACTTGTTAAACCTGATAATAGTCCTAATTCATAATGAGAGGGGGAATATATAACCACATAAGTATATGGTAAACATTTTTTTTTGTTACATAGAAGATAGTTTGCTTATAAACTCATATTAAAAGGCTATATATGACGACATGGTAATCAAACTAAGACCCAGTTTTTCAATTAAATGTGTCATTGTTTATTTGTATTTCTCCACTGTTGTAACATCTTAAAATGTAGTTGATGTATCCAGCATATCACACTGGGTTTAGAAAGTGACTTTAACAATATTTTTAAAAAATTATCTGACCTTCTAAAAGTTTACCACAGAATTTTATCATAGTAGTTTTGCTAGTAGTTTAACCACGCTTATCACAGTTATACGATGCATTTACCATACTTTACCCTGATATGCCATGCTTTACCAATCCTCACTATTCTTTATAATGCTTACCTAAGCTTTACCATGCTTTCACTATGCTTTACTACACTTTGCTATCATTTTGCTATGGTAACATGCTATGGGGTGGTGATGTCTGTTGTGTTTCAGTAATAATAGATGCATATGGGAACATTCTGCTCAACGTTGCTAGTGTTTGATAAGTCAAAGTGTTACCAGTATAGTATTACAGTGTTTGGACAATAGGAAATGAAAAAAAAATAACTGTTCCAGATCTGTACCAGTAATGTTTACACTGCAGAAACTAATGTGTGAAGTAGCCGACATAGTGACAATCATATGTTCAAGGCTTGGATGTCACTAAAATTTGACTACTATATAACTTTTGTGTAAATATATGAGTACTGTAAATATTGAGTACCTTTCACTCTGAATCAACAAGTGCAATATTCAAATGTTACCTTGGCTAACATGCATACCTTTTCAAATATAGATTAATTAAAAAACAGTAAAAAATAAAAGTATCCACACAACGTCCTGTGTAGTTGTGTTCATGTTTTGTGTTGTATGTTAACTCGCCTGGAAGACTAGGCCAATGGCAGAGCTTAATTTGAACTTGTAATAATGTTTTTTTTTTTTTGTTTTGTTTTGTTTTTCACACAATTGGCTAAGTACATGCAGAATGCAGCAAAATTAATTAATTTATTTTTATGCTGGCTATAATCATTTTCAATCTAGCAAATATACACATATGTAATATTTCTTACCATTAGGAATGGGACGGTATAATATTTGTACGGTATGATTTGCACGCAAGCTCTGGGTAACAGAACGCAGCAATTGAAACGTGTATTCTGTGTCGTTGACAGTTTCCTTCAAAACCATTATCAAAATACAGTATCAGTTCACAAAAAGATCTTCCACAGACACTTTGCTAAGGCTGTAAGTACCATCACTTGATTTAGAAAAAGCGTGTTACGATTTAGAAGAAGGAATTACGATAATTGTGGTATAGAATAAAAGGAACGGTATTAATACCGTAATGTAGCCGAAAAACAGGTATACCGACCCATCCCTACTTACCATACTGCACCAAAAAACATCTGAGGGTTAGAAACTATGTGGACTTATTTGTGATCTTCTTTCAAAACCTTTTAAAACAAACTTGTTTTTTAAGAAAAAAAAGAAAGTAGTTGTTACTTTCAATTTCTGAGTCTGCTTTTCAGTTTTTTTTTTTTTTTTTTTAAATAATTTTGGCAGCTATATTTTCAACTATATTGTTGACTAGCGAAACTATTCTGCAGGAAGAGAAACAGGTATTGTGAATAGCTAAATCTGCCGCCTTGTGTTATGCAACAGCAAGATTCATAATGTTTTTGTTGGATTCCTATTCCCCCCTGCTGGCTCAGTCAAAGAACAGCAAATTAACATGTCAGCATTTTATTGCTTCTTCATCCTGCAGCAAGCACTGGTCAATGTATCTGTCCCCTGCTCAAGGCAATGACCTTTCTGTACTGGATTTTATTCAATTTAAATACACTTAGGGCCAGGTGACTGAAAGCCATTTCTCTCTAACTGGTACAAAAAAGAAGTGAAATAATTCTGAGCACATCTTCTAGTACACAGACCTCAACATTAAAAAATCTAGGCTACTTAAATGCATTACTGTATTTAATTTTGAAGTCTCAGACATTTATGTCAGAGTTGCCCTTCAGACCATCCAAGGTGGTTACCTTTTAAGTTAGGTTTATAAATCAATGGCTAAAACCAAGTCAAGATACTGAGTATCTGGAAATATATTGGGGTCACTTCAAGTGATCTAAATGGTGGTAGATTTAAATACCACCATCATTAAATTAAAATTAAAAAATAAATTGGCATTCAACATTTTAGACGTTAGATTTTCATAACACAAACATTCACTGTGCCAGTGACACTATTTAGATCGGCCACTGTTTAGATCAATTAAATACACTGTATTCATTAAAAAAATAAAATACATTTTTCCTTGGTCACACCACCTTCTAGACCAAATGCATATTGCCGCTTGTACAGATTTTACAATACATGCCTCTGATTTGTGTCTCTCATTAGGTCATTTTTATAACTAAATGATGCATTATCTAATGTGACTTTTAGGATTCCTGATTACCTTCATCCTGCACCAGTGGTTGATCATTTAGCTGCTGTTCCAGCTCAGCTTGTTGGGTACCAACTACTTGCTGCTGACTCAGGCCTAGCATCGCCTGCTGCTCAGTACTGACAGAAGTCGGCTGTTGCAGTTCATCACCCTCGATCTCAACCTGCATCTCAGAAGTGACAGCCTGCTGCACCATGGAATTGTCCAGGGAGGTCTGCTGCTGCTGCTGCTGGAGCTGTTGCACAAGTTCGTACCTGTTTTGCAAGAACAAATGAAGATGTTACTGAGGTTGACACATCCCGCCATATCTGCTCCTACGAAAAGACCCACATCAATTCTAATATAAAACAACGACTGGAGAAAATAAAAATGGCAAAAAAGGTTTTTGTTCTTTAATATTTGTAAATGCATTTTTGTAAGCCATATAAGAAGACAAATACATTGAGTATACGGTCATTTGACATCTGGATGGTAAGACAAATAAATTGATATATAGCACATGGTTAAGATTAAATTCGTGTTGTATTCTGATCACAATAGGGAAGCAGTATGTGGATTGGTCAAGACACTCCCACAGATAGCTTTATTGGGGCACTTTTCTCTTCAGGTTAATATTCTATCAGGGAACTATTTGGAGGAAATATTTAAGGTCTTATCCGGTTTTCAGTTCCTATGAGATTATTTCTCAAAAAGGAGCAGAAACAGAAACCTTAGTATGTAGTTTCCTAAAACCTTTTATACGACAAAATGTGCCAGTCTAGTTTCATGGCAATCATGTTTTCAATAGACTTAAAACTTAAACAGAAACTTAATAGTAACTGAAATTTAAATCGAAGACCCAACAACTTAAAGGTTTAAAATAGAAAAAAAAATAAAATAAATAAAAACAAAAAAAGTTAATACAGTTAATCACATAGAGGTAAGTGTTGGGTAGTTATACAGGAATTTATACAATTTTACTTAATTTAATCTTTAGTTAATTTAAAATAGCCGATGATGACCACCTACCTATGTGTTTTCATGTGTTTTCTACAATTTGGGGAGGATTTAAAAGTCTTTTGACAGTAAGGACACATGTAGGGTCGTAGGTCACTGTGGGTTGCCATGTGACGCCTTAAACTGCCACTGGTGGTGAAAGTGCTGTCACAAATCAAACATTTATAGGCCTTGAGTCCGGAATGTGTCCGAATGTGAGCTTTAAGCACCCCTGAAGATGCAAAACCTTTACTGCACTGGAGACATTTAAATGGCCGTTCTCCTGTATGGGATCTGGAGAAAGACAGAAAGAGTAAATAGTGTTTTCCACAATGTAGCATTCACGCACCTCAATCTTGTGGTAAGGTGTGCTGTCTTAACTAGTGTCTCAAAGGAATGCAAACCTGTTGTTTAGTTTTGTTCAATGATTATGCTTAACATGTTCAATCATGCATCAGAGATTAATACAAGCTTTATCTTGCTTTTCAATTTTTGTTTTTACTATTGCAAGATCAGTCCCCCAGAGCTTAATATAACATATGCAATATCCAGACAAAAAACACAATACTTTTTTTTCATTTCCCCAAAAATGCCTCTCCAGACAGTGTGCAATTCTTAGTTTGTTAGTTTTTGGGATTTTTTACACTTTTGTATTTATGTTCTGATATCAGCATGTATTTCTGGAATTACAAGCATCACGTTGAATGGACAAATTGTCTCTTTAATTGCAAAATTACTCGTGGCTATGTGAGTGTGACGTGCATTATGGGGCTGATGTAAGGCTAGGCGCAGTGCAAACAATTGCGGCTGCAAAATCCAAATTGCCTAGCGGCCAGGCAATTAATAATTTTGCACTGCAGCTTATGTAAGCTTAAGAGCAATGCACATTACTCAAAATGCACAAATAATGAGCTGCAATCATGATAATAAAGGTTGCAATGAGCACCGCCTGTGCATCGAGCTAGTATGCGCTGTATGAGATTTGTGGAGTATGAAAATCAAACCATACAAAAAATATGTAAGGGCACCAAAGAGTCTTTTTATGCTGAGATCACTCAGAATGTAATTGAGTTATCTGGAAAAGCCTCAGCCAAACAAAGTGGCCATATGGTCCTCTATAGTGGAGAATGTCAATTACCAGGAGAACAGTCAACCAGGTGATGAAAAATCCTTATATTTCATTACATGAATGCACCCGCATAGTATTCCAGATACCTTTCAATATAGATTAAATGGATTAATGATGGCAAACTGATTATTTGATAGTGGGTGCAAAACGGCAGGTGAAAACCATTCTTTACATATGCCACATTTTTAGTGACTGCTAAAGTCCCACTTTACACCAGCAAAACACGGTTGATTTTGGCAGCAATATGGGTGTTTTGCAAAACAAATGGAAAATGCTTAAAAACTCAAATTTTCTAGTTGTGCGATGATGGCTTGGATAAAATGTCCATTCTTGGGATCACTATAGTTCTGCAAATTACAAATCATTCTCGAGATTTTACACACACACACACACACAAAACATAAGGAGTATCAAAATTGAAAATTGTCTCTAAATCTTGGATTCTTCAAAATAGCCACCCTTTGCCTTAATAACAGCCTCACAAACACGAGGCATTCGGTTAACAAATTTCAGCAGGAAATCACCCGACATGTCTTCCCAGCTCTTCTGCATCAATTCCCAGAGATGTAGGGCACTTGTGGGTAGCTTTGCTTTGACTCTTCTGTCCAGTTCGTCCCATACAAGTTCTATGTAACTGAGGTCAGGCCAGATCTATGGGACTGAGGTCAGGCCAGGTCATTAGATTGAGTTGTCCTTCACTTCCTTCTTCGCCAGATAGTTCTTGCACAACTTTGAGGTGTGTTTCGGGTCATTATCTTGCTAAAGAATGAAAGACTGCCCAACTAGCCGTAATGCTGATGGAATGGCATGTCTCTGAAGTATGCTATGATAGCCATGCTGGTTGAGCTTGCCATGGATTTGGTAAAGATCATCAACTCTGTCACCAGCAAAGCAACCCCAGACCATACACTGCCTCCTCCATGCTTGACAGTGAGAACCACACATGCTGAACTCATGCGCTCACCCTATCTGCGTCTAACAAATACTCGGCGGTTGGACCCAAATATTTCAAATTTTGACGTTCATAAGACCAACTTCCACTCCTCAAACGTCCAGTTTCTGTGTTTTTTGGCCCAGGCAACTCTCTTCCTCGTCTTCTGCACTCTTAATAATGGTTTCTTTGCAGCAATTCTTCCAGTTAGGCCAGCTTCACGCAATCTCCTCTGAACAGTTGATGTTGAAACATCTGTACTTCTAGTAGCATCTAGCTGAGCTTGTATTTTAGTGGCAGTTAATGGCTGGTTTCGCAGACTTGTGACTCAAATTAACTTGTTCTCTGATTCTGAGGTCACCCTTGGCCTGCCTGACCTTGTTTGGTCCTCATGAGTACCAGTTTCTTCAAATCGTTTGATGATCTTGGCCACAGCAGTTACAGACACTTGCAAAGGTCTTGCGATTTGTCTTAGATTGGCCTTCATTTCTTAAAGTAATTACAGTCTTTTTTCTTTGCTCAACTGAGCGTATTTTGCCATTTTCTGCTCCCTTATATTCAGGAATGACAAACTTGTGCCTATGCTACCTATATTTATAGTAATCATGGAGCGTCACCTGTTAATAATAATTGTTGACAAAAGGTTAATTAGGTAACATGCTAGTTAACTCTGGGAACATCTAACGAAGACACTTTTTAATTTAGGCCAGTGTTCTAACACAGTGTTATACACATTTCAGACTTTTAACTGACTTGGGCTTCAGACTGAAATCCCCTTGCTTTGGGTGATCATTTAATTGAAATTGACAAGATTTACATTTTCATTTAAAAATAAAATTTCTGAATGCAATTCACTTATGATTATCAGCTTATATGAGTACATATATCATATAATGACATATTAAGTGTAAATGCAAAATACAGGAAAATACTACAAGAGAATCTGCTTCAGTCCGCTAAAAAACTGAAGCTTGGGAGGAAATTCACCTTTCAGCAGGACAATGATCCCAAGCACAAGGCCAAAGCAACACTGGAGTGGCTCAAGAACAAAAAGGTGAATGTCCTACAGTGGCCCAGTCAAAGTCCTGATCTCAATCCCATTGAGAATCTGTGGCACTATTTGAAAAGCGTCGTCCAACCAACCTGAACAACCTGGAGCAAATCACTCCGACACTGTGTGCAAAGCTGGTACATACTTGCCCCAAAAGACTTAAAGCTGTTATTGCAGCGAAAGGTGGCTCTACCAAATATTAATGTGTGGGGGTTGAATAATTATGCAAGCAAGATATTTCAGTTTTTTATTTTTCTTAAAAATATTTCCCAATATATATATATATATATATATATATATATATATATATATATATATATATATATATTGCTGTATATATATATTGCTGTTATGAAAACACTACGTAATGGAAATATAAAATTCACAAAGATAGAACTTTTTTTTTTTTTAAACAAGTCTACACAAAATAAATTAAACAGAACTCAAAAGCAATCCATCTTCTGCCTATTATAAATCCCTAACCTGACAAAGAAATTATTTGAGTGACATCCTTATTTAAGTGAAAGAGGTGGAAAAGTTACTGATAAATTAAATATGCAGTATAGCTACTAGTTATATCCTTAAGGTAGAATTGCTTACCTGCCTAACTTGAGTCTTGCATAAGACTTCTTTCAATAATTACATTTCATTAGGGTTCACTAAAACTGCTTGCATGTGACTTGCTTTTTAAATGTACTGGTATTGTTGACAAACAGCTTGCACCTTTAATGTGGTGCACAGCAATGGTTGAATACTGCAATTGTTCTTGTTTCAGAACAAATATATTAACTGCATTTCTTATCTATAAAAAAAAGAGTTTTGTACTTTGTAGCTTGTGGTGATATCATCCATCTATTCCAGAGTCAGGACAGAATGGTTGAAAAAGAAAGTTGGCAAGTCCACTGACTACTCTATTATTTTTAAATGTACTTATTTATTATGTGGGCTTACACAGAAAACTTGTTCACCATGTGTTCATAAAGTTTATTCAAAGCCACTCTGCACTATAGAGAAGTTATTATGGTGCTGAAATAAAGTTTCTGTATGTAATCAGTCTGCATCCAGTTGTCTGATTTCCACAACTTGTTTTTCAAACTGGAGTCTGTTGCTATTATGGTTACTGTATTGCCGCTGACACCAAACACTATTCTCAATTTTTTTAAACTTTATTATACATTTTAAAAAGATAGACTGAATATATAGGATTGCAAACAAGCACTTTACTATAGTCTACACTGAAAGACAATATTCAGAGGGCGTTTACCAAAACAGAGATTTTCTTTCATCAAGCAGAAAAACAATAATTTACATAAATTAATATTGTATATACCAGTGCATAGTTTCCAGCAGATTAATTTGAATTATGAAAACATAGTTTGAAAGATAACATTTGAGGTCATTTGCCAGAGAATAGGGGCTTCATATTTACCAATCAAATTAAAGGACATCTGTGTAGCGTCAGATTGGGTCATAATATCATTCTGTGTATGAAAGTAACAAAACTGAAATATATAGAGGTGGATTTTAAGCCACTCTTTGTGTCTACTTGGTTTCTGGTCACAAACTCCCCCACTGACAAAGAATGCTTTTAAAAAGAGTTGTAAACTAAACATTGACACATGGCTTATCTTCACGATTTCTGAATGACTCTTTCGACGCACAAGCCAGACAGTTCTGGGTCACTGGGTGCTTTGACACCTAGACAGGAACCGGTCCATCACATAAATCCAGGCTACAGGGGGTGGAATAGCGGACCGATGGAAAACAAGGGGCTGCGTCAGAACGAGAACAACCAATGAAAACACTACACGTAGGCTCAGGCACCGCCCAAAATATCCAAACTGTCCAATCACAGGGGGTAAAGAGAACATTACAAAAGTATGAGCACGACACTCAAACAGGGCTCCCGACACGAAATCCAAGGTTCTGATACACAAACCAGTCTTTGAACTGTGACCATCTGGAGATCCAGCCTGCAACCAGCTGGAACAGAGATACCATTTTCCGACACTCTAATATGAGATAACTACTCTAGTGCTTGCCTTGGTGTGGGAGTCCGCTGTGTAAGACGTCTAAAATCCTGAAAGTACTTGTAATCAAATCTGTAATTTAGCCCTGATTGATCACCGGAGAAAGAGTTGGATGAACATTTGAAGTCGATATTTAATATATTGAACTAGCAGTGCCGGAGTCTGCGGTGGAATATCCCAGACATAACTGGATGAACAATGCACATATTTGTGGAGGAATTGCTATTTCAGTGGAATATCTAAATAGTTAAATGACTGTAGTTCTTTGCAAAGACATTTCTTTCGTACCCTAAAGTGAAGATGAAACACGAGGAAGGCAGACCCCGGAACTTGGACCTGTCCTTGCCAGCAGGACAGCCTTCGAGCGCCTGTATTGTTGAAGACACAGAACGGCTGGAGGAGGCAGCGCAAGTCCGTTAAGTATTCAAGGAGCAGTGTTTTAATCCTCTTATGAACTCGAGAATAAGCAGACCTTAAAGTAAAATTCATGTGTGTTGTTTTTAAGTGGAATGCAATAAATGTATTATTGCCTTCAAATCATGCTTCGAGTTAATGAACACTATAGTATTTGTTTGTTTGTGATTTATACAAATTGATGTGAGTTTGATAAGGCAATTATCATTCTACATAGAAGCTAAAATCCAAATTTAGCTGTCTTGATAACAGAATTATCGATAGGTTGTCTGGACGCAAAGAGCGTCCATCTCGCAAGAGAATTGCCTTCTGAACTAAAACTACATATATTGACGAAAGTAAATATTTCTGATTTGTTACTAACGATGCCCCTGTTAAGACTAACCTTTGTCTTAAAAAGCTGTTAGGAATGAAGTTGTAAACTTAAGGGAAACTCCCATAGACTGCGTTGAATCACTAATCGCTTAGCGTTGAATCAGTAATCGCCCGCCCCCCCCCCCCCGGGGATGTCATGTTTGAAAAGGAAAGGAAGAATTTTATTTAATTCTTCCTTTCTGTATTATCTTAGTTTAGTTGTTGCACCTTTAATTTTTCCTTTATTTTGTTTTATTTTTAATAAAACTGTTCCTTTGTATCCACTAGAAATGTTGTCTAGTCTGACTATTCCAATAAAGGTCAGGTTCTACATGACTTGAATTCAAAACAAGGTATTTTATTATTACAATTTAAACTAGTCCAAATACAAAGATACCTTGCACACTACATCTGCAAGCCATTTTCCAGTGTTAGATAATGCACTGTAAACTTAGACACACAGAAAATAAAATAAAAATAGTAATTCCAATATGACCTGAAATGGCTGTAAATCAATATTTTACTTGCCTAGGCTTTTCTACAGATACAATAAAATAAAAGTAATATAACTGCTTTTTTATATTGCTATGATTGCATTATTCTAAGGAGAGTAACCAGATCTAAGGATACACCCCATTTCTTCAGTCTTTTTTGCTATTTCTCCCTTATTGCGGTTATCTTACCTGACATGTTGCTTGAGATGACTGGACTTCTTATATGCTTTGTTGCAGTAAGGGCATTTATAAGGCCTTTCACTGTCAACTATGTTTGAATAATACGGGAAAGTAAAATGGTTACGAGGGTTTTGGTTTTGTAGAAGACCTGTGGAAAAAAGAAACAAAACATTGTTGGCCCTTTTATCGTTTTAGGTCAGGTTTCCATGTTACAGAATGGAACCGCCTGTATTTTTCAAACAAACTCACCTCAGCAACATGCATACTAAATGACTGATATTGTGACAAAGAAGACTGAAATCAAAGGTCACCTTAAATCTATTGTATGAATCTATGGTATGAATTTCTAAAGCTCCTCAAAAGAAAACCTTGCCCCTTGAGAACAGTGTCTGGATTGAGCCTTAGTCATATAGAGGATAATCATTGAATTTTAATGGAGTACTAGTTATTCCACAAATGAGGATGGCAGAATAATGATGAGCCCTCTAAAAGGAAGAGTGGGTTTATTATTGCAATCCTTAAATAAACAAAGCACTCCATGAACGTTAATGGAGTGTTATTTTTATATAACAAGTACACAGTATAAAATGATGACACCTATGCATAACAGCAGAACTCGATCAAGTGCCACATCTTCTTAGTAACACAGAATCATTTGGAACAGCGTGATAAGCCCAGGTAGTCTTTCGTTGGATTCGAATAAATGCAAGGTAGATTGTATTTTATTCACTCAGGAGCATTGAACATGAAAAAAGATATTTCCATGCAAGATTGTTCAATACTTGTTGTAGTTAAGTATATTTATAGTACATATGAACTTTATTTATTAGAAAGTGTTTGATTTAAAAAAAAAAAGGAGAGAGTTACATTTCAAGATCCCATACATATCAATATATCAACATATGACCTTTTAAAGGTTTATTCTGGCAGAAGCAAGCATTTTTTCAGAAATGCATCTCCATGCTAAGACCAGTGTGCTATACGTCGGACGCCACATTTTGTGGGAAGATGTAACCTGTCAGAATGGACTACTGTACTATCTGCACACAGAGCTTGGATATGTGGTCCCATATATAAGGGTGCATCTTAATTAACATCTCTGTCACAGGAGATAATGTCCTGCAAATCTGCAATAATGTGGTAATATCTCGAGTAAGAACATAAGAAAGTTTACAAACGAGAGGAGGCCATTCGGCCCATCTTGCTCGTTTGGTTGTTAGTAGTTTATTGATCCCAGAATGTCATCAAGCAGCTTCTTGAAGAATCCCTGGGTGTCGGCTTCAACAACATTACTGGGGAGTTGGTTCCAGGTTCCCATGATTCTCTGTGTAAAAAGGGTTTCCTATTTTCTGTTCTGAATGCCCCTTTATCTAATCTCTACTTGTGACCCCTGGTCCTTGTTTCTTTTTTCATGTCGAAAAAGTCCCTTGGGTCGACACTGTCAATACCTTTTAGAATTTGAATGCTTGAATCAGATTGCAGCATAGTCGTCTTTGTTAAGGCTGAATAGATTCAATTCTTTTAGCCTGTCTGCATATGACATGCCTTTTAAACCCAGAATAATTCTGGTTGCTCTTCTTTGTACTCTTTCTACAGCAGCGATACCCTTTATGTAACAAGGTGACCACAACTGAACACATATTCTAGATGAGGTCTTACTAATGCATTATCAAGTCTTAACATTACCTCCCTTGATTTAAATTCAACACTTTTCACAATATATCTGAGCATCCTGTTGGCCTTTTTTATAGCTTCCTCACATTGTCTAGATGACATTTCTGAGTCAAAATAAACGCCTAGGTCTTTTTCATAGATTCCTTCTTCAATTTTAGTGTCTTCCAGTGTGCAGTACCTTACAATTTTCTCTATTAAATGTAATTTGCCATGTGTCTGCCCAGTTCTGAATGCTGTCTAGATCATTTTGAATGACCTTTACTGCAGCAACAGTGTTTGCCACTCCTCCTATTTTTGTGATCCGATCCCTTTGGTACTCCACTGGTTACCCTGCTCCATTTTGAGGTTTCTCCGCTAATCAGTAATTTCTGTTATCTACATGTTAACCACTCCCTAATCCATGTGCATGCATTTCCTTGAATCCCTACTGCGTTCAGTTTGAGAATTAATCTTTTATGCGGGACTTTGTGATCTACCACTGTTTTGACTGCATGTTTAGATATCTTCAGGCTGTAAAGGACAGCTATGAAGTGTCAACCTGAAGCATTGTATATTCTGCTGTATCGACAACAGAAGCAACAATAAAAGTGTGTCTTAAAGCTTTAAATTATTCTATTTATAGAAAGAATAAAAAAGCATCAAAGTCTAGGAACAGATCAGAGGGGGAAAAAAAAAAAACCTCCCTGTTAGGACTAATCTCAACATACAGCACACATACCCAAGTCAGTGATGAGGATGGGTTCCTGAAGAGGAACATCTGGTACTGGGAGATTGTTCTTCACCACTCGTACTTTCTGAGGCTTCCGGGGGTATTTCTGTTTCTTCGCCATAATATTCTTAAAGTGGGAAGCAATGTGGGTTTTCCTGTGCCCTGAGGTACGGAAAATCTTCTCGCAGTGAGGACATGGGAATGGTCTCACACCTTGGAAAATGAAGAAAAAAACAAAAGGGTAACTAGGTACACAATATCAGAATCATAAAGTAAAACAGGTGGCTTTGAATGTTACGCAAAAAATAGGAATAAAGTAAGAAACAAGACAGCTCTACTGATGAAGCACAACTGCACAAACTGTGAAGCAAGAAGCACTTTCACTAGAGGGAAAAGTTCACTTTGAGATGCACTTCTAACATATTTCTTCCAGTTTAAAATACACTTCTATTTACACATATCCTTCAAAGGGTACAGGAGGGAACAAAGTAGCAGGGACCATTGTGTGTTCCCTAGGCTTTTAGAAACCCTCTGCAAGATAAAAGATTGCAAGAAAGGTGCAATTCTCATGAGGTTGTGCAAGATAAACTCCTCACACTCTTGTACTGCACACATGTCAGTGAAGCTGCTGCACATGAAGTGATAGGGTACCAGAAAGCAAGAATTCAGAAAACAAACAAGGTAGAAAAAGATCTTCAGCACAATTATATTAAAAGGGGCATTGACAGGGTGAGGGTCCCCTGAGATCAAGACTTGTTTTGTTTATTTTGTGTTATTTTGTGTTTGAAGTGTTGCTTCATTGCTGAATTACAAACTAAAAACACTCATCTTAATTACTGTAGAAAATGCTAATCTACAAACAAAAATGGAATTTAAAATGTCACAGAATTATTCAGTTATAAAGTGACTTAAGAACATGATGCCTCTTGTGTTACTTAAGTGTCCATGTACTTACGCAATCTGCGTTTAGAAAAATATAAGATATAATATATCTATTTACTATATATACATATTATATATTATTACATATATATATATATATATATATATATATACACACACACACACATACATACATATACACACACACACACACACACACACACACATACACACACACACACACACACACACACACACACAGTACTGTGCAAAAGTTTTAGGCAGGTGTGAAAAAGTGCTTTAAAGTAAGAATGCTTTCAAAAATAGACATGTTAATAGTTTATATTTATTAATTAACAAAATGCAAAGTGAGTGAACAGAAGAAAAATCTACATCAAATCAATATTTGGTGTGACCACCCTTTGCCTTCAAAACAGCATCAATTCTTCTAGGTACACTTGCACACAGTTTTTGAAGGAACTCGGCAGGTAGGTTGGCCCAAACACCTTGGAGAACTAACCATAGTTCTTCTGTGGATTTAGGCAGCATCAGTTGCTTCTCTCTCTTCATGTAATCCCAGACAGACTCGATGATGTTGAGATCAGGGCTCTGTGGGGGCCATACCATCACTTCCAGGACTCCTTGTTCTTCTTTACGCTGAAGATAGTTCTTAATGACTTTCACTGTATGTTTGGGGTCGTTGTCATGCTGCAGAATAAATTTGGGGCCAATCAGATGCCTCCCTGATGGTATTACATGGTGGATAAGTATCTGCCTGTACTTCTCAGCATTGAGGAGACCATTAATTCTGACCAAATCCCCAACTCCATTTGCAGAAATGCAGCCCCAAACTTGCAAGGAACCTCCACCATGCTTCACTGTTGCCTGCAGACACTCATTCGTGTACCGCTCTCCAGCACTTCGGCAAAAAAACTGCCTTCTGCTACAGCCAAATATTTCAAATTTTGACTCATCAGTCCAGAGCACCTGCTGCCATTTTTCTGCACCCCAGTTCCTGTGTTTTCATGCATAGTTGAGTCACTTGGCCTTGTTTCCACGTCGGAGGTATGGCTTTTTGGCCGCAAGTCTTCCATGAAGGCCACTTCTGACCAGACTTCTCCGCAAAGTAGACGGGTGTACCAGGGTCCCACTGTTTTCTGCCAATTCTGAGCTGATGGCACTACTGGACATCTTCCGATTGCGAAGGGAAGTAAGCATGATGTGTTTTTCATCTGCTGCAGTAAGTTTCCTTGGCCGACCACTGCGTCTATGGTCCTCAGCGTTGCCCGTTTCTTTCTTTGTGCTTCTTCAAAAGAGCTTGGACAGCACATCTGGAAACCCCTGTCTGCCTTGAAATTTCTGCCTGGGAGAGACCTTGCTGATGCAGTATAACTATCTTGTGTCTTGTTGCTGTGCTCAGTCTTGCCATGGTGTATGACTTTTGACAGTAAACTGTTTGGCTGTTCCTCACCCAGTTTTATTCCTCCTACACAGCTTTTTCTGTTTCAGTTAATGATTGTGTTTCAACCTACTGTAAGATAGCAGGGAGGGGGATAAAATCCTTCCCTGCTAAAACATGTGAGAATGCAATGTGTCTTAATTGTATTAGTTTATTGTTTAGTAATCCCCTGCACCTGGTGCTAATTGTAAATTGGAGCCAGGTGCAGGTTATTTAAAGGATACAGCCAGTCTGTTCAGGGCTGTTGAGTGGAGGGAGGCAGAAGGTGTGGTCTGCTTCCGAGCAGTCAATGTGAAGTGCTGTGTGAAACCTGTGTGGTTTTTGTGTTTGGTAACAGGTAAACGGCTTAGCCGTCCTGCATGTTAGTCAGGGACCTGTTGGTGTATAGTCAGAGCTCCAAAACTGAGTTAGGTTTTGCTTCCGTTTTGTTTATTTGATTCGTGTTTATTAAAAATGTGCGCAAGCACCATAAAAATCCATTTCTGTTTCCTGGGTCTACTTCTGAAAGGGGCAACGAACCGTGAGAGTTGCGCAATCTTTGTTACACTACATATTGAATTGATGATCATTAGCACCTGTTTGGTATAATTGTTTAATCATACACCTGACTATAAGCCTACAAAATCCCTGACTTTGTGCAAGTGTACCTAGAAGAATTGATGCTGTTTTGAAGACAAAGGGTGGTCACACCAAATATTGATTTGATTTAGATTTTTCTTCTGTTGACTCACTTTGCATTTAGTTAATTGATAAATATAAACTATTAACATGTCTATTTTTGAAAGCACTCCTACTTTACAGCATTTTTTCACATCTGCCTAAAACTTTTGCACAGTACTGTATATATTCCTGTGACTGCCTCGCTGTGAGCAACTAATCTTCTGAAACTCTCAAAATGAAAAAGGAGTTAGCCTGAACATTCCCAGTTTCAAAGTTACAAGTTTTAAAATGCATGGACATACAGAAACTCATTCTGTGGTAAAGGCTCATTACCAGAAAAATAAACCTGACTATGAAATAAATAAGACATGGATTATAGGGAATAATGTAACTAAATAAATTTAAAAAAATGATTAAAACTTAGCTAAAATCTCTAAATTTAAATCTGAAATAACAATTGAATATGATTTTTCTTTCACGTTTCTGTTTTATGACACTACTGAATGATCTGACATGTTAAGAAGGCATTTACATTTAGCATTTATCACCTAGCAGCTGCTCTCTCCACTATGATGCAGTCCTCAGTAGGAGTCCTTTACATGATATACTTGTAATAGAGATGTGTGTATCATGACACATTCAAAAGGCAGAATATAGCGACTTGTATGATGATTGAAATAGATTTTATAGATGGTATAAATGCTTGCTCTCTAAATCATTGTTCCCTTTTAACAACACTGGTTCTCACAACCAGGACCATAACATGTACAATGTTGCATATTGTGACTTCAGTGCAGTTACACCTCTAAGTGAGTAAAAAACATAAATAAAAATACAGACTGCTGAGGAGCTTTAATCCAGTGTCAGTTATGTTTGCTGCATGCCATGACACTGTAAATGCTAATTTAAGTTAACACTGCTTTGTTTTGAACATAAACAATTAGAGTTGGATTTTGCAACAGAATAGCAATAAAGCCATTCCAGACAGTGTATCAACACTCATAGCGTATTGACCTTCCAACTTTGTTCAGTTCACTAAGTCAGTTCACATATTATATCCCTCATATATAGTCATATATATATATAATATATATATATATATATATATATATATATATATATATATATATATACAAACACACACACACACACACACACACACACACAGTGACCGCAAGAAAATTGAACTATAACTAAAATAATAAGTCAGTAAACAATTGAATCAGTTTGAAATTCTTTTTTTTTTTTCTCTGCTGCAAATTAAATAGCAAAATCAAGCGATGTCGAGTGTGCAGTCTTGACCGGGTTTCAACATAGTCCTTCAACCTAAAATAAAATATTGAGAACTAACATATTCCTCTATATTTACTGGCGAGCATGCTGTATAAAGGTACGTTGCCAAATTAAAATAAGTCTGCCGACTAAATATTAGTACAGTCTTATTTTGATTTATGAACATTTTAACAGTAATAGAACAACTCTAGTACTTTGTCAGTAACATGCACTATAAAATAATAGTCTGGAAAGAGTTTGGTAGTCTAAGAGTTTGACAGTAGTCCAAAGAACACCAAACAATCCAGGATAAATGTCACTATGCAATTAGAAAAGCTAGTATAGGTCAGTCACAAGGTCACTGCTAGCCCCTGCTCTCTGTATAAAGGTTGCTTTAATCTCCAGTGCTTCCATATACAGGATATATTTATGTATGTGAGTTAATTACTATGTCATCTTGTCTTATCAACAGTTCCATTTTCTGCTAAGTTTAAAAATAATCAAATTTAAATTTGAATGCATGTGTGTGTTGTGCTGATTTTCCGAAATAAAAAAAGCTTGAAAAATAAATACTCACTCCATGAATAGAAAACCATACTAATAAGCTCACAGTGCTTTATGTGGTAACATAATTGATAAACAGTCATGTTCTGAATAGCAAAGGTACTCATGGTAGTGTTATTCTTTAACGGAACTGTGGATTCTATTTAGTGTTCTATCTGCAAACCTGTATTAATTTAAATGGATTACAATTAAATATAAATTCAAAACAAACTGCTATTGTTTGTACTTCATAGCTTATGCAACAATATGGAGCATAAATGTAACCATTTAATCTGTACTCCTAGCATACAAACAGGAGAGATATTATACGTTGCAAGTCTTCATTTTCAATAAAACATTGTAAATGAAATGCTGGCTTCTCTAAATCTTCTCTAAATGTTACCCACAAGGTATAGAATGAGTTAGATTTTTTGGCAACTCTTGGCACCATTATGGACACAACTTGTATCCAATCATCAAATAAAGACATCTTTAAGGAATGTGGTACTCATGAAAGGGGCAAAATTTACAGCACTGGAGCCTGAACTCCTGTTCATCCACACAGCAGGCAGTGCATGCACTGGAATTTTCAGTGCACAGCTCTGAATTAGTCTCACAGGAACAACTTTCCATGCTTTAGTTCAGGCGTTGGGAACCGCCGTTCAGGCTTTGTTGTGCGGCCCAGGAACATTGTTAATTCGCTTTATTTAGAATTTTATCAAATATTTATTTCTGTTGTTCCGGCACTCGGGTCGTCCTGACCCACTTCTTGCTGGGCAGATTTTTCACAGCAAGCATGAATGAGTCACTACTTGCTAGGCAGCAGTATACACTTGCGCAGCTGCTAGCCGACAAACGTGTCACATCAGTATGCACATGCTCAGGTAACTGATTAACGCGTCACAGCAGTATGCACATGCTCAGGTAGCTGATGAACACATTACAGCAGTATGCACGTGCTCAGGTAGCCGATGAACGCATCACAGCAGTATGCACGTGCTCAGGTAGCTGATGAACGCATCACAGCAGTATGCACGTGCTCAGGTAGCTGATGAACGCATTACAGCAGTATGCACGTGCTCAGGTAGCTGATGAACGTATTACAGCAGTATGCACGTGCTCAGGTAGCTGATGAACGTATTACAGCAGTATGCACGTGCTCAGGTAGCTGATTAACGCGTCACAGCAGTATGCACGTGCTCAGGTAGCTGACAAATGCATCAAAGCAGTTTACAATTGGTTAACGTGGCAAGAATTTAAGAGAAGAAAAACATAACTATGGATAAATTTGTAATTCGAGGTAAAGCTTCAGCTCCGACGGCAGAAACGAGTGCTAGTGATGATTCTAAGGCTGAAGTAAGTTTACAGCAACAAGAGATCTTTGAAATGTTATTTGATTGACTGTGAATTGGGGATGATGGCTAGTAATAAAGTGAGTTGGATTCTTGTGAGAGGGAAGAAGGCACTCAGCGACACAGACATCGTGAAAGAATGCTTGGCTTATATCCGCTGAAAGATCACAACAGAGGTAAAGACATTATGGATGCCTGATGGTGCTGCAGCAATGTCAGGCTCTGCTGTCAGATTCTCACCTTTGCTGCGATAGCACCTACTGGATTTGTTACACATAGGCAATCGGCTGAATGCTTTCCACTGCATTGTCCACCAGGAAAGTCTGTGTGCGCAGACTTCATGGATAAAGTAGTGAAAATAGTTAATTTCATTAGCTCTAAAGTGCTCAATCACCGTCAGTTTCGAGAGTTTTTGCTGGAGGATGATGCTGAATTATTTACCTTTGCGAAGCCACGTTTTCAACAGTGAAACTTCTCAAATAAAAGCTTAGGAGCAGACTTAGTGAAGTCAATCTGGAAGCACAGTTGTGCTGTGATGTGAGCAACTTGCTGATTTCGCATTGATATTACAGAATGTATTTTCTAGTACTTAATTTCCCAGACACTGGAAATGTTTTGTTTTTCATAATTTACAAACTTGTTTAAATAAAGTGATGTTACTGTTGAATGTTTATATATTAAAAAGCACTGTTTAAATTATTTTTTGTTCAGTTATGATGGAAAACTTTTCCACAGTTTTTATTTGCTTTTTCTTAATAAATACATTTTGTACACAAATAAATTAAAAGGGCATTTGCACAAAAGGAAGATCGAGAGGGCGGATAAGACGTTCTTTAAATGGGACACAGCGTACAAAACGCGACCAGAAGATCAGGAAAAAGACAAAAGACCTCATGAAGAAAACAAGGGAAATTAAACAAACAGCAGCTCTGAAGTCAAAGATTGAATACATTGAGCTCTGTAAGGTAGTAAGAAAGCACATTAAGGTCATTCAACCTTAGATTGGTAGAGAAAACTATTAAAAACAACTGAAGCATGAAGAAAGCAAAACAAACACTAATCGTCAAGAAAAAACAGATTTTAGCAATCAAACAAGAGAATGGGACTGTCATCAAGAACTGAAAATTGATTTTGAAGAGAGTCAAAGACTTTTACAGAAAATTATATCAAGATGAAGTGCAACATGGCAGATGTCTTGGGCGACGCTATAGTAGTAGGCAAAACACTACAGTTTTCAACAACATAATAAATATAATACTACAATATACTATAGTAAACCATTAAGACTTATGGATTGACAGGATGTTGGGATATGCTGAAATATCCCAATGGCTCTGGGCGTTATGAGGCGCGATGCCGCAAGGGAAGTCTTTAACCCACCCACACCCTTGTAGGCAGAGTCTCTATCCCACCCACACCCTTACAGGCAGAGTTTCTAACCCACCCGCACCCTTGTAGGCGGAGTCTCTATCCCACCCAGACCCCTGTGATATTTCAGCATATCACAACACCCTGGAGTACCATCATTTGATTATAAAACAGCATTTATCAACTGTTCTTACTAAAATACTAATTAGGTACTCTTCATAATGATCTTGACTGATTAAAAGTCAAGGCTGAACTTGGCTGTTTAAAAGTATTATGTGCAGGAGAGGTGTTGTGTGTGTGTGTGTACGTGTGTGTGTGTGACACACTATATTTATTGTTTTACAAACAGAAATAACTATTAATCCCATGTGTATTTTTATTAGATTTTAATTTTACTTGAGAATTTTTCTTGAATTTCCTGATATCCTTTTTGTTTTTGTTTACCTGTTAGCGGATTCATATTTCATTATTAATATTTTATGATGCGGTTCCAATTATGGTTTATATTGTGAACATTTTCAATGGGTGGAATGTGTGATTGACCAATCAGAGAGCAGTATCTCTACCAGAATACTATAATGTTAAGTAGGTATTTTGTTTGCAAGCGGCACTGCTTAATTTATTTACAGTGAAACAGTGTAAGACAGGTATCAAAGCAAAGGTGGAGAAGGGGATGGCCTGTGTCACCACAGTTAAACTGCCTTTGGGGAAAGTTTTAACTTATCTCTTTACTTCATAATAATGGGACTGAATACGATTCTGAATGGTTTGTACCTGTATGCAGGCGCATGTGGACCTTCATGCTCCCCGATGTGGAAAAGCACTTCATGCAGAATTGGCACTTAAACGCTTTAATGCCAGTGTGTGTCTTCATGTGAGCTGTGAGTGTGCTCTTGACTGCGAAGGCACGGAAGCACTGCTTGCACTTGAATGGCTTCTCATGTGTGTGGATGCGGATGTGCCGCACCAGGTCACTGGGCTTCTTAAATTCTTTGGAGCAGTAAGGACACACGTGCCATCGGACGCCGTTTTCCTCTCGGATAGAACCTAGGATACAAGTCAAGTAAAACAAGTGAACACAAAACTAGCTAGCTGATGACTCAGGAATGGAATTGCATATCGGCTTCACCTATTCCACGTTTTAATACAAATTTGATTAGCCACAGTGTACAGGTAACAAGCTCAGGTGGTATTTAAACTCTAAAAACTTGATTTTCTTTGTTTTTGGAACTTCACACAAACAGTATATCTGCTCTGGGTTATATAGTTACAATATCTGATGCTTGTTTATAACCTTGTCAGGTCACACACTAGCAACGAAATTAAATGCACCTTAAATTGCATTTAAATTTTATATGGAACATAAACACAAATGAAAGCACTATTACATCGAACCACTATTAAACTACAGCTAACAGCTTTCGCTAATTTAAATATTAATTCTCAAAAGTGTTATAAACTTGCAATTTTATCAATGTTGCTGTGTTGTAAAATCATACAATATATCTTGATTATTAATATATTAAGATATTGTTCAGATCTGGCAATTTACCATGAAGTTAGAAACTAAGGGTGCAGCTTTTTGGGCTAGCAGATATATGGTGAAAACCTTTTTGTAGTTGTTACTCTGAATGCTGATTTCCTTTGTCACATTAAAGGCATTAATGTGTATATTACCTGGCATTTGCATGGGCTTTTTATAAACCCCTTTCCTTTCTTTCCTAGGGACTTTCTCTGAGCTGGATTCTTTGTCTGGGTCCAGCCGGTCAGCTGGTACTGGGAAGGTGGCAGCATCCTGGGATTGGCTCTGGGACCCCAGAGTCCTTGCCCCAGTGCTGTTTTGGGGATGGGACTGTACTGGTATAGCACTCAGACCACTGTTCTCCAAAGCTTGCTATATCAAAAAATATACAAGACCATTAACAGGTATAGCCTGAAACAGACCTGTTGTGACAAAAAAGAAACCAAAAACACAATACAGAAGTTCAAGTAAAAACTATGATCAAATGCCAGATTTCAGATACGAATTTAGTCTTATTTCACCGTCCTCAAGTTTGTTTTATTAACCAATTTCCTTGTAAGAGCAAGTTACCCATAAATACGAATCTTGCTTGTGCATTCACGATTAATTTAAGCATGTTTTTCTTCCTAATTTAGAATGTCCAGTTCCTTCATCGTACTAATTCCCACAGCAGTTCAGGAGAACGGAGGGTGCCATCACACAACCAGACAATCAACTCTTTACACCCAGGAGCTCGATAGCCAGTGTTGGCAAGCTTTGTCCTTGAGGACAAAGACCTGACCTGCAGCTGTCTGCTTTTAACTCACTGAATACCTGGCCAGCAGGGTCCACTGTAGCAAGATGAAGAGAAACAGACCAAGACGATTCTGGCTTCCTACCCCACAAAAGCTAATGCAATACTCCCTATAGAACAGCTAGAAAGATCACCAACCTGAGCCAACCTGTGCTCCCTTGAATGTATGATTCACACAGTGCACCACATGGCCATACTTTTACTAGGTAAGCCACTTGTGCCTATATTTTTGAATAATCTTTAAGATAGTCTGTTCAGGGATACCAAAATAAGTCTGAGTTGGGTTAATCATCATCACATCACAAGTCATTTGTCATTCCTAGAATTTGGATAACATTTTAATAAGAAGGCTTGCTGATTAAAATCCTTTGCAGATACTAGTAGAGCAGATGATTATCAACTCAGGGACACCATGATATTCAGTAAACAAGGGCAATAAACAAGGTAAAACAGGTAGCATGTGGCACCCCAAGCCCCATAAATCCAACAGGGATGATTGAAAGATTTAATATTCAACCTTTGTAAATATAGAGAAAAATATTTGTTTTTCTTAACCCATGCTGTTTGCTTCTTAATCTTTCCTCATTATTGAGCAAACCTATTTCATAAAAGACATTTTGGTTTCCCTAAATCAAACAGACTCATTTGATAACCGAGAAGGTTCATAAAACAATAAACCATGCATGTAGAATTTTATCAAAACTCATTTCAACACAAAGGTGTTTTTTTTTTATTTATTTTATCTAACAAGGCTTGAAATTAGTTTCTGTTTTGATGTTGGTGCCCAGTGAAGGTGTGCGGTCAACCTCTTTCATTTGAAAATCCCTGACATAATTAGAGAGAGTCCGGTATCAAATGTAGATATCAAGCATGCCATCAGGATGCTAGATTTAATTTGCCTTCACACATTAAATTTAACTTTTTGGCTTCCATTTCATGTAGCATCAGTCAACGCAGCAGAAAAATCTGTGGTAAAATCCAATATGTGTTCACAAGACAATTTCACGTTTTAGTTTATTTATTTATTTATTTATATCAGATACATTTTATAGCCACATTCTCTGTCTGTGTATCCAACTTCAAACAAACAGAAAATATTTATGAAATAACTTTCATTTGTAACCTTGTCTCATTTTATCTATAGTAGCACTTTGGGAACACATAGGGTCTTTTACAGTAAATCTAACAGATAAAATAAGAAAGAAGAATAATTACTGTATCATATTTTAATGGTGAGTAAACATGATTTTAAATCATCAAGGTATTTGTAATAGTTCTAGTAAATATTACTGTATTCGCCGTGTACAAAAAGAGTTCAGCTATATGTGCATATTTTTTTTATTTTTATTTAGATCTTTATATGACTAACCAGTTTATATATAAATACTGATATAGACAGACAGACATATGGATAAATATAGACAGATTAGATAGATATAGATAGACAGACAGAGAGAATTAAAGTACAAACAGCTATATATCCAATGAGAATTAGGGTGCAATAGGATGCTCAGCAATCATTAGAAATTAAAGAAGTAATTGATAACCTGAAAACGTACTATTTTATAATTATTAAAATATTCCTTGGACCCTTTACTTATCAAATACCTTTGTATCCCTGAATAGATAATCACCTCTTCTTTAAAAATATGCTAAATATTTTTATGAGCAAGACATATCACAGCAGAATGGTATGTCCGAATATTCTCCTTTTTCTAGAAAAGAAGTAAAACTGGGGATAGGGAGTTTACTGATTTCACTCAGACTGCTTGATTACTAAATATCTTGGTATTCCTGAATAGATCATTGTCTCCTCTTTAAAAATATGCTAAGGATTTAAATGAGAAACAGGTTCAGTGGTACTCGAAATATGATTAATGTACCAACGATGCTGAATGACTGGGTGGAACTTTTGTTCTGTATTTTAAATTATTTTCCTGGGGGATGACTACCAAGACTGGTACATTATTCAATGTACTGTTGTCCTTGGCAGGCCTTAGCCAGAAACCTATTTTTGAGGGTAAAGAGAAAATGTCATCCCAGTCATTCTGCATTGGCAGTAAATGGACCATGTCTGGGGTACCACAGCACCTGTTGGAGATCAGTTACAAAAATCTCTTGCATATTTTTAAAGGCTACTAAATAAAATATCTGTTCTGTTTTTGTACGGGAAGTCAATATTGGCCCTTCAAATCCTTACTTTTTAAATATAATCAGGAACACAAACAAGGCCCTAAAATACATCATTTAATTATTCATATTAAACCTGCAGTGAAGTGTCTCTAGGACTGGAGTTGCCATCTCCTGCAGTAGATGGAAAAAACTCCTGCAATCAGCTGTTCATTTTTGTGCAACTTAAAGAGTAAGTAGCAAGGTCCCGAAGAATATAGTGTCATGTTGCCATGTGTTGCTATAATTGTTTAAATAACGTGCCTGTCATTATTCTTTTTTCATTGTTAACATCCAACTTTTTAAACTTGTCAGCGCTAGTGCACTTGGGTTTAAGATCTGCAGTGTGTTCTCTGATCTCTACTGGAAGACCAATTAGAAAAACAAACAACAACAAAAAAATACTACAATTGTTCTGCCTTTTGTGTTCAGTAGGACATCGTGGGTCGTTACTGCTGTGTTACCTGTTTGGCAATGTGGGCAATAATCCTTACACTAGCAGCTATATTATTAATAATAGTAATAATAATAATTATCAGATACTCAGATATTTAAAAAGTTGCTTCAGTACCCGTAACTTAGAACACTCAAGAAAAGTTAAGTGCTTGAACCAGTAAAAACTTCATAAAATATGCACACATTTCGACGTATTCAGCAGAAAACTAAAGTCAAAGAGTGTGTTGTTTTATGAAGTTTTTATTAGCTTTACTGATTTTGATACGAATAGGACATCAGAAGAGATAACCTAATCACAAAAGATAAAGTAATTAGACAAGAGTAATACATTCAATATTATCCTGACTGCAATAAAAAAAACTCCAAAGATAGCAGTGAATCTATGTACCATGTTTATTGTATTAATTAGGCTATAGTTGCATGTTATTTTTCACAGTTGTCTGCTTGGTTGTGGGGGTTAGGGTCAGGGTTATGACAACAAAAGTTTGGCTGTAAAGGATTAAGGTTGAAAACAGCAAGCTTGTAATAAAGATCATTTAAAGTAATTTAGTAGAATAATTTGCCCCACCTGTAGGATGTCCTGATTAATCCCGGTCTCCATGCTAATGGACTGCACAGGTTGCTGAGTCTGGGTGTTCTCCCCTGTCACCTGCTCTGACAACTCGAGCAGCTGCTGGATGACATCTGTCACAGCTTCAGAACCCTCCACACCAGGAGTCGGGTGCCCAGCGACCACCCCATCCTGCTGTTGCTGCAGAAACAGAAACAAAGTAGTAAGAATCTGGGTGTTCTAACAGCAAAATCTAGAAGTGTGAGAATGAAACTGCATCAATTTGCACAAAAAAGCTCCTGACTATCTCTTTAACACTGCCTCATGTTTATTCTTCTTTGAAACTGCAAACTATAGATCAGAGATAGCTGTCAATTTCTACAGTTCAAACGCCTTTTCTCAGTACCCTTAAATGAAAATTGTTAATCTGATATCAAACCTTTGCTGCTTTGAAATAAAAATCTCTTAACATATTCATAACATTTGGGTTAACTGACTTTTAAAAATATATATATCTATACTATATATATATATACTATATATATATATATATATATATATATATTACACACAGTGCCTATAGGAAGTATTCACACACACACACACACACACATTTTCACAGTTTGTTGTGTTTCAACCTGAAATCTTGATGTATTTCAGTTTTTTTTCCATTGATTTTCACAACCTACTCAACACTTTGATGAGGCAAGATAATTTTTATTGTGAGACAACAGTTAATGAAAAGAAACAAAAAAAAAACAAACAAAACTGATGTCTTGGTTAGATAAGTATTCACCCCCCTGAGTCAATACTTGGTAGAACCACCTTTGGCAGCAATTACAGCTGTGAGTCTTTTGGGGTAAGTCTCTACCAGGTTTGCACATCTGGATCGTGCAATATTCACCCATTCTTCTTGGCATAATTGTTCAAGCTCTGTCAAGTTGGATGGGGATCGTTGGTGGACAGCAATCTTCAAGTCTTGCCACAGATTCTCAATCGGATTCAAGTCTGGGCTTTGACTCTGCCACTCTAGGACATTAGCTTTCTTGTTTTTAAGCCATTCCAGCGTCGCTTTGGCTGTGTGCTTGGGGTCATTGTCACTGTCATAAATCTCTGTCCCAGTCTTAGGTCTTTTGCAGACTGAAGCAGGTTTTCCTCAAGGATTTGCCTGTATTTAGCTCTATCCATTTTGCCCTCTACCCTGACAAGCTTCCCAGTCCCTGCCGATGAAAAGCATCCCCATAGTATAATGCTGCCACCAACATGTTTCACAGTAGGGATGGTGTTACCTGGGTGATGTGCTGTGTTGGGTTTGCGCTAGACATAACGCTTTGCATTTAGGCAAAATACTTCAATTTTTGTTTCATCTGACCACAGAATTTCAATTTTTGTTTAATCGGAACATGGAATCTTTTGCCACATCTTTTCAGAGTCTCCCACATGCCTTTTTGCAAATTCCAAGCATGATTTTACATGGGCTTTTTTCAGAAATAGCTTCCTTCTTGCCACTCTGCCATACAGGCCAGATTTGTGGAGTACCTCAGCTATTGTTGACACATGGATAGTTTCTCCCATCCTAGCCATGGAACACTGTAGGTCTTTCAGAGTTGTCATTGGCCTCTTGGTGGCTTCTCTGAACAATGACTTTCTTACCCAGCTGCTCAGGTTGGGAGGATGGCCTGCTCTAAGCAGATTCTGGGTGGTGCCGTATACCTTCCACTTCTTAATGATCGACTTGACTGTACTCCAAGGGACATTCAATGCCTCTGAAATCTTTCTATACCCCTCCCCTGATCTGTGCCTTTCCACAACTTTATTCTAGATTTGTTTTGAAAGCACCTTACTCTTCATGGCAATATCTTTGCTTTGAATGCTCTACCAAACTGTGGGACCTTACAGACACAGGTGTATTTAATCTGAAATCATGTGAACCACTTTTATTGTTTTAGACTGTCATAGCAAAGGGGGTGAATACTTCTCTAATGAAGACTTTTCAAGTTTATTTTTCATTGAGTTGTTTTTTCACCCCACCATTTTTTCACACATTAAAAGTGTTGTCTAGGTTGTGCAAGTCAAAGGAAAAAAATCCCATTTAAATGCATCTGGTTCAGGTTGTAACACAACAAAGTGTGAAAACGTCCAAGGGGGATGAATACTTCCTACAGGCACTGCGTGTGTGTGTGTGTGTGTGTGTGTGTGTGTGTGTGTATATACAGTTAAAAGAGAACCCTCAGACACAGAAATATGATTCAGTATATGAAGTTAAAATTACCTGACAATTTTGTGGAGGGTCTATGAGGGAGATGTGCATTTTGCTTATGTGTGCATTTAGGCTGCCAAGTTTCTTGAACACACAGCTGCAATCAGAGCATCGGAACAATGGAACTCCCTTTAACTTTAAAAAGAAGAATATCAAAAACAGTATTAGTATCAGTATTAACGTTACCGATAAAAAGAAGCATACATTGGCTTGGTTTACATACAGAAAAAAATTCCCACCATTTTGTCATGCTATTTTGTTAGTACCTTTCAGCCAATTTGGGTTTACATTTAGTTTTCTTTTAGAAGAGAAATTCTCCTTCAAAATTGAAATTACCTAATTAATATTAAAATATGGGAGGGTATATTTAAATGTTTCTTTCAGTGTTTCTGATTTGGCCTTGCGCAACTACTGATATCCTGCAGCTTTACTTGGCCAACAAATACCATGTAATATTTGCTACACACCCTTTCACTGCATATATATTTATATACATATTATACACAAATATATGCTAAAATCCAGCACTTTCGTTTATGATGTAAAAATACCCAGTCAAAATGTTTAGCAGAGTGCATTTTTAATGACAATCTTTTGTCATTTTTTTTTTATAGCGCATATATGGGTTACTATATGTGTTCCACAGTAATCATGGCCCTATCTGCTCTCTACAAGGAGTTATTAGCCAATTTTGGAAGTTGATGATGTCATGCAATGTGGCTGCCATGTTTTTTATTGTCGCAACTTCTCTTGAACAATGTTTAAAGACGACCACACTACGATCATGTGTGCCAATTTTTGGTTCAATCGGTCTAGCAGTTTGTGATTATGACGTCTGTACAGTGTGATTTTGATGTCATGTAGCATTGCCGCCATACCACACTACCTCAGCTTCTTATGAACATCAGTTAATCTTGGACTGTCCCTCAACAAGTTTACCAGCCTTCAGCACTCTGCAATAAGTGGTTTTCGAAAGACGTACTTTTACATTTAGGCAAAATGTTTTTTTCAATCCAATATGTTGCCCAAACCATGTGACCTACGACATATGTTCAATTAACATTTAATAACTTTCCATAAGTATTTACCATCCTACAGAATTTCATCAGTTTTCAAGCAACTTTTGGCAGGAAGAAGAAGAAGAAGAAGAAGAAGAAGAAGAAGAAGAAGAAGAAGAAGAAGAAGAAGAAGAAGAAGAACCCCAGCAATAACAATAGATGTAAGATTTTTTTGTTTCTCATAAAATTGTGTTGAGGGCTGAAGTAATTAGCTTTGAGGATATAGCCCAACATTCCCTACAATCGAGTGCACATAAATATGTAGAAACCATAAACAGTATACGGGAGCAACACCTTGTGCAGCTAGGTTGCAACCCACACCAACAATGCTGAATGCATGTTTCCATTACAGTAATAAACGGGATGTTTTATAAAGTGACATTTGGAAGCTTCTCTATTACCAACATTTGGCCTTTCTATAACACATTTCTGTGACAATGGAAATGTGTTACAACAGCCCAATAGGTCACTGCCTAATCTTGCGCTTTAATCTGTTAATATACTGTCTGACAGTGCCACCAGTTTAGACACTGGGGACATTTATAAAAGCCCAGCGGTTTATTAAATAATTTGTTTTAGGCCCAGCAGGTGACATCCTCTTACTATTCACAAATTCAGTCAACCACCTTAAAATTATTTTCACTTAAGGTTGGATAACTTAACTGTTTCTGCAAATCTAAATGTAATTAAGATGTATGTATATTCTAATTATTAAGGAAATGAACAATTAGCATTCATTACAGTACATAAATCCTTTGTGATGTCATCCTTTGAAAATAAATAATAACACCAAATTTCTATGCTATATAATAAATAGTTCTGATTTAAGTTCTGGCATGAGATTGATATTGAAGCAAGATTACAATGGGGTCTATTCAAATTTTGTCTAAACAATAATGATTTATTCGTACAGCATAACAAAACAAAAAATAACCAAACAAACATTAGGTACTAGTTCTGATGAGCTAACCCGTATACACGTTCACAACTTCGCCTGGTTCCTGAATAAATTACCTTCATAATGGAAACCTTCGGTCAGGAGACGAGTCAGTGTCACTGAATTTATAGTTTCAATCTAGCTTCTGTATTGTTAATAAAGGCAATATGACCTTTCGAAGCATTGTTTGTGTACCATTAGAATACAATATGATTACAGTACTTGTAAAATGACATTAGTTTTATAACATCAGTTTTGTATGTGTATTTGGAATTGGGGCAATGATGGCAGCGCTGGAGTTATGTAATAACTGAGCACTGAGTCCTGCTCTAGAAGGCTAGGTCTTTACTAATATATATTTACCACATTTGCTTAAATGAAATATATTTTATATATATTTGGTGTATATTTATATATTAATATATATATATATATCGTATATATATATAATAGTATTGATTATACACACCATATACTTAATTACACCAACACACTCCTTAATTACCCCTACACACATTCTAAATCACAGTAACACTTTAACATTAAGACTGATTCCAGTTGGTAAACAGAAGTTTAAACCTACCTCTGAATGGACCCTTTGTATGTGAGAATGAAGGTTTCCCTTCTGTGAAAACGATGCTGGGCAGAAACTGCAGAAGTGGGGCTTTTCTCCTGTGTGCCGAATCATATGGGTCTGCAGCACCACCTTCTGGTTAAAAGCTTTCCCACAGTGTGTGCATTTATACGGTCTTTCACCTGAAATAAAAGACAGTAACATAAGATTGTACCCTGCAAATTACTGCCTTGATTTTAAATCAGTCTATGTTTATCAAGGTGGTTACAGGGAACCTTTCCTTGAAACAAGATCACTGGGGTAAATAACCGTTAATTTTCAATCAAATTTTCATCAATGTCTATGCAATAAATTAGCTTCAGACAATCAGGAATGAAGCACCTTAACTGTGAGTGTTGTGCAATTAATGTGCTGTTCTGTGAGTGTTTTGACCCCTCCTATCTTGCCATACAGTACTGTTGTTTAGATTTTACAGGCATGCTTGCATTTTGTTGAATGTACTTCCTGTAAATTTAGACTGTACTTTTATAACAACCATCTCTAACCAACTGTTCAAGTAAACTGATTTTAATATTTTTCTCACATTGCTGGATGTTGAATTTGCAGACAAATTCTCGTCCAACAATATTGGTGCTTACGAATTTAAGGCTAATGAAAAGGTGAAGAACCAAAGCATTGGCTACATATCGTGAAATCCGTGATAAATCCTGAAAAAAATACAGCCTTAGCTATAGTCCCTCCCTGCTGATTCAGTTCTGTATATAATGCATGCAGCAGCACCACCAAAATGAGTGTGAACCAGTGTTGTATGATGAAGAAAACCAACGATAAATATTTTTTTCTTACACTTCATTCAAATAAAATATTCTTTTTAAATGCTGATCTCACTGCAACCATCCCAGGGACTGTAGCAATTGCTCACAACACCACATTTAACTAATCTGTTAATTTATTTTCAGCATATGTCTGTCTCACAGTAAATATTCCTGTGTTATTGCCATTGTACAGGAAGTATGTGTGTGGAGGTGTTCTGTACCGCAGATCAGCAAAACCATTTCAGACGTGAGGGGAATCTAGAAATTGCAGTTTTAAATGTTCTTTAATGTGCAGATTTTACTCAATCATTTTTTTTTTTTTTTGTTAAAGTTGTAAAAAAATATATATATTTTAAATCAAAACCCCTCAGCCCTACATTTACAGATTGTGTACATAGCTACCAGTATCAAAATGCAGGTACCAAATAGTTTAGTTGTAAAAAGTCAGCATTTTACATGATGCACCATTAGCTATATTAAAATACTCCAAATTAAACAGGGTTTAAAAAAAAAAAAAAAGCACACCATTCTCATTTTTTGTTTAATGACACGTTGATACCATTCTTGTCGTCACTGAAACTTGCAGAACAGTAACTGGTAACAGAGATAGCCAATTAAATCCACCTAGTCTCAAGCAGCCAATCAATGAACTGCTAATTTGCTTGTCTTCGACATAGAAACAGAAGACAGAATAGAAGTGTTTGCTTTCCCGGTAACATCTCATGAAAATAGCCAGGAATTTTATGAAAATAGTTATGGATGTTTCCCGGTTCCTAATATAATAATAATAATAATAATAATAATAATAATAATAATAATAATAATAATTACATTTTAATATACCAAAAATATATCTAAATGTTGTACTACTCAACCTCAAACCTTTTAATGTCAGCTATATTCTTAATGATTCTGAAGTTCCTAAACTTTACTTACAAAAAAAAAAGCAATACAACTCTTCCAAATGTTGATTTTGGTGCTCCATACAGCAGTAATAATGCTGTCTTTCTCAAAAACTGTTTATCTTACCACAACGTTGATATTTAAATAGTTAAATAATTACAAAAAAAACATTTCATTCACAATTGAAAAAATGTAATCTTGCTATTTGTACGATGGATGGACAAAATGAATTAAGTAAAACTGTATTTCCTAAACTCTAGCACATTTGTTCACTTTCTGTTGTTTTACTTTTAGTAAACATTACCTTAACACTAAACACTGTGGCAAAGACAAATAGAAAACAAATACTAAACCACTCTAGGATATCTATCCATGCTAGATTCACATGGAAATAAAAACAAACAAATGCATCAAATATCCCAGAATTATAATTTCCAAAAATAATTGTATTAATTGTTTAAGGCATATGATGTAGTTCATTTGCACTATATACCGGTAATATTGTTTTGTTACTTACCTGTATGTATCCTAATGTGACGCACAAGCTGACTAGGTTTTTTGAATGTCTTTTCACAGTGTTGGCATCTGTTTGTGAACCCACTCCTATCAATGCTTCTCTTGTAATTTCTTGTACTCCCGATAACTGGCCTAAAGTTAAAGCAAAAACAGTGAAAATTCATTTGTTTCTTTATTTCAGCACTGTGAAATGTTGTTCTATGCTCCAATGCTTGTGACACGATGTACACTGTTTGAGGAAGTTTGTAAGTAAGCAAAGAATGTACTCACGTAGAAACAAACAAACAGGCAGACAGGAAGCGCATTGTTATATCGCCAGATTCTGATCCACTCAATAAGAGATCTAGTCTTCCAATGTTAAGAGCCCTCCTGGTCATGATTCCAACTAAGCCCAAAAATACTGAACCAATTTAACCTGCTTCCAAGGTCATAATCAGTTTATTATTTAATGTTAATCCCCCAGACCACATTTGTACACCTTTTGCTCAAAGAAAGTTGTATGTATGAATGACTGTCTCGACCAATTCACCTCAACCTCAAAATGAATGGATGAAGTCTTAAAACTGTGTAATATTAGGTTTGGACACTAAAGACACAAATTTCATGACAGGTTTGAGTGTGAGAGGGGAAAACACATTGATCCAGCAATTTATTTCCGCCATACCAAATTTCACCTCTATCCAGGTCTTAAATCAGTTTATGTTTAATGATAATCTATAAAGTCTGCAATGGAATGGGCCTTGAGAACCCCAGTAATTACTTTGCGGCAAGAACTACATCAGAATCTGTCTGGTTACGCAAACAATTCTGTTTGTCAAGGTGAATGAATTTCCATTACAAACTTGCAGCATGAGAAAAACTGTTTGTGCCAGTTATTCAGTTGCCCCTACTTCTATGTATCAGCTGCTCCCTTGTAAGGAGAGTGGGGTTTCCCTGGTATTTACCTCATCTTGTAATGCAATTTCGTGTGTTCCTTTAGAAGGGAAGACAGCTTAAACTCCTTGTGGCACAGTTTGCAGTCATAGGCCTTACTTCCTGACAACTCCTTTCTGTGGTCTTCCAAGTGCATGGACAGTTGGCTCTGCAGTATGAACTCGTCTCCACACTCTGAGCAGATGAGATTCTGTATATTTAAAAAAAAAAAAAAAAAAGGAAACATTCCGACAACTTCAATTATTCCTGGTTCAGTATTTCTATCAAACTACATCAAAGGAAAGATAATCTGAAATATTTATTGCATAAAAGAAAGCCTATTCAATAGATACCCGAGCTGTGCTTATATTCGCAAAGCTGTAACTGTTATTTAACATTACTTTAAGTCTGTTTAAATTAATTTTGTTAAAGGCTGAATATTCACATAGGATTATAGAAACAGGCTTGTAACCAGGAGGTCCACGGTTCAAATCCCAGCTTAGCCACTGACTCATTGTGTGACCCTGAGCAAGTCACTTAACGTCCTTGTGCTCCATCTTTCAGGTGAAACATTGTTGTGACTCTGCAACTGATGCACAGTTCACACACCCTAGTCTTGTATCTTGTAAAGCGCTTTGTGATGGTGGTCCACTATGAAAAGTGCTATATAAAAATAAAGATTATTATTATTATTATTATTATTATTATTATTATTATTATTATTATTATTATTAATTATTATTATCAAAAAGTTTTGTTATATCAAAAGTGAAAAGTTGTTTATTGTACTGATCTAAACATCACCACTGTTTAAATATTAAATTCGGACAAAACCTGAGATTTTACATTTTAAGACAAAAATACATTGAAGAGACACTATTAGAGATACAGCTTTTGTCAGTCATTTTGTTTTAAAGTATGACTATTTAGATACGGTATTTAGATAAACTGAGTTTTGGCTACTTGTGCATTTGGCTCAAAACTAACTAAGGACATATTATTGTGTGGTAATATATTCTGACCCACATGGACTGGAGAGGAGGGCTATAGTAGAACATTATTGACCCGAGGGAAGACTATTGTTACCGACATTGGGCTATAATGCCCGAAGCCGCATGCTGAGGGGCATTTAATTTTCCACTATGGCCGAGTCTGCAGTACACCTTTAACATATGAATCAATCATGAAAATAAAGAGGCAAGGTTGGATAGTAAATACATTGTATATTTTGTTTAAATAAAGCGGATACTGCATACGTAAATATATATTGACATCTAATTTGTTTAAATATAGCTGATACAGCATAAATAAATAACATAAATAACAGAAAATGTTAGAAAAGTTTTTCTCCGTCTGGTTTGCGACTGCTGCATAATCCAGGACTGAGTGATGTGAACCAGTCACAAGACAGATGGAGTGTAAGGATGTTAAGGCAATAGTTCAATCTATTTTTGCTCCTGTGATGGGGTTTCTAACCACTGACTATCACTGTCAAAAGTTTACATACCCCAATGGAAATGTATCATTTCTAGAAATTTCTCGAAAACAGATAATTACAAGAAATATATTTTGTAGCAAAAGTTTTGCTTTTGTGGATGAAGAATTTTCATTTACCACATAGTTACACACATCGCTCCAGAGAAAAAGAATCCTGGGTGTTGAAAAAAAAATATTTATTATGTTTGATATTTAAATGTAATGCATAAAGAATATGTATAGCAAGTTTGCTGCACATTACATGTTATCAAGCTTCTTGTACTTTGATGGTTCCCGGCCTCTCAATGGTCAATTGTGAATATATTGCATGTGGTAGGTAGGGAATGGCTCATAATGATGCCAGGACACCTAGTTGTAGCCTGGCTGGGAACTGCCAGAAACATGTGAACAACAAGTCTGGGTTTTCATAAAAAAATAAAAAGTGTTTGTTTTTGTTTTTTGTTTTTTTTTAAACTACCTGTTGCATGGAAACCTGCAACAGGTCGCACTGCACTACCTTTAAATTAATCCACAACAAGGCAGTAATCAAAGGGGCAAAATCTCCATTTACTATTCACGAGACTTTTACTTTCCCCTGCAAATTAAAAGTATACTGCACTGAGTGTAACAAACTGTATATTGGAGAAACAAAAGGGCGTTTTGCTGATCGCTTTGTGGAACATCTACAAAATATAAGAATTAAAACCCTACACCTCCTGTTGCCAGTCATTTCAACACAAATGACAACACAGCAGAAGACATCACTATGTGTGGGATAAATCACTGAGTGGTGACTGCCAAGTGGTAAAACATTCAATGTAGTGTTTTCTTGGCAGTCCTTAGACAAAAACCTATTATTGCAGGTAAAATCAAGATAAAATGTCCTACACAGTCATTCTACAGTAAGAGGTAGTAAGAGGATCATAGTTGGGGTACCACTGCACTTGTGGCTTATCATAGTACTACGTAGAGGCACTGGTCTCCTAATCTGGAATATGCAGAGTACAAACAACTCCCATGTGAAAGATTAACTCACAACCACAGCGCTGGTTTCTCACCTCCTCTTTTTCATGCAGCATGATGTGAGCTTTCAGACTGGCCACTCTTGAAAACTTCTTGTGACACACTGGACAGGTGGGGTCCACTGAAGCATGTGTAGACCTGTGGAGGGTCATGTTGAATTCCACGTTGAAAGACTTTGGACACAGGTCACACCGGTGCGGCTGTTTTCAAAATAATAGGAAGTTGTTATCTTAAACACAGTGTTGAAAAAACTAGGTAGAATGAACCTTATTTTAGTGCTGACCAGCAGGTGGCGCCATTTAATATACTGTAATTAAACTTACTACACCAAGAAAGAAAAGTAAATTGCCCCCGCAGAAACTTGTGTCTTTTAAAACTTGCCTTAAAAGATGATTGTCCGAATTGTCTTTTCTGGTCTTTTTAACATGTCTGAGCAAATATATCCAGGAAAAAAAAAAACACGTTTTTACACTGCACATAGTTTTATTACTATACCTGGATTTGTAAAACTTAGGGTGGGTTTAACTTTCTCAACTATTATGCACTGGTGAAGGCATTAGCTGAAGGTTTTATCTTTATTTCTAAACTTGTGATTTATAAGTCTTTAAAGTTGGAGCGCAACTTTTTTTTTTTTTTGATGTACAGAGAATGCATTTGAATAAACACAATGTTAGCAATGTCCTATATGTGTATAGCTTGCTAATCAACAAAAACATTTTAAATGATCATTTAAAACAAGACACCGTAAATACCCTTACATTGCACTCAGTTTCTTCACTGTGTACTAACCTTGTCATTTTGCCCATGATCCCGCAGATGGCGCTGCAGCAGGCTATCTTTGGTGAAAGTCTGAGAGCACACCAAACACTTGAAGTCTTTGGGCTCCACGTTGCTGTAACCAGAGTTTTCTGCATCTGGCTCTTGTTGTCCACCTGTGGAAAATGGAGATCAGAAATCATTATTATTACATTAAAGGGCTAGCAATCAAGTCATACATTAATGAGATGGGTAGTATATAATGTACTATCCTAAAATATTAAAAATGAAATGCATATATTATATTTAATTTGGAAAGTGTGGAACATTTGTACTGTTAAATGTTTGACACCTCATAACATCAATGTGGGAGCAAGTAAGCCTATATGTATTATTATTATTATTATTATTATTATTATTATTATTATTATTATTATTATTATTATTATTATTATTATTATTATAACATACCTGTGTTGCATTTAATAAACAAAATCTACCAACACCTTTTTCTGGAAGGTTGTAACAACAAACACGTCTGTAGAAATATGCAGTAGTTTAAGCATTGGTGAACAACATCTTTATAATTGTATTAACCATAGCTTACAATAATGGTCCAACATATGATTTTTTTTTTTTTTTTTTAATTGTTATTTAGAGGGTATTTATCAAAACATTTAAGTGAAACTGTTTAAAATAAGTTAGGAAGAGTTTATGAACTGCTGTTTATAATACGACTAGCAGAAGCTTTGGATAATGGGAGGAAAATCTGAAATTTGGCATGAAAGATTAGAAATACCTTGTTCTCACCTTGCCAAAGGAAGTAAGCAACATTCAGTATTGTGTATGTGAAATAGCAATAAGTGTATGTGGAAGAGTTTAATGTAGAAGGCAAACAGTACGTGTTAAATTGGTGACGAAAAACACTTTGATTTGAGTGGCGTTGGGAGCTGTGGTTTATTTCAACACTTTTAAAGTGGTCACAGTAAAAACATTTCTAATATAGCCTAAACTTATTGAAAATTCGGGTTTATTTATTGATTGTTGTATTTATTTATTAAACTTTTAAAAAGACAACTCAATAGAATTGTGAGCTGTTGTGAACAACTCCAAAACATCAGATTGCATAATCTAAGGGGAATGGCCTAATATCAGATCAAATGGTCTGTAAACATGAAGTAAAATTTTACTTTTAATACATGAGAGACAACATAAAGGCTTCCATGGACAGCATACAGTAGCATACAGTAATAAACTGTGGCAGAAGCACTGATTAAATTGAAGTCAAACTTAGTCTGCAGTAGACATGTAACTGATTTTTTTTTTTTTTTTTTTTTATATATTAAAAAATAAAAAATAATTAAAAGACCACTGGTTTAATCGGATGCATCTGACATCAGACAAATGTCTTGTGCCCTCTTATCACTTTATTTATAAGACCAGTGGGTTTTCTGCAATTCACTTTCACAAGGTAGTTTGGATTCAAATGTAGTCAGTCAAGCAGCTTATTTTTATTATTATATAATTATTAAAATTATGGCGTTTGGGTGAAAGTTAAATAAGGGTGGGTGTGGGGATATGTTTTTATTATGATTTGTATTATACTGTACAGCTTACAAGGTATGTTGATAACTTCCTAAAATTCTTTATAGGTTAATTATTTATTGGAAACGACGTGGAATGAAGGGAAATTAAGGTAAAATGTGCATTTAAATTTGTGACAGATGTGGTTTGTCATTAAAAAGAGACACTCACACATGATAAGGTTGCTGACAAACACAATATTTCAATTAATAAAAACAAGCTACTACACATTACAGTACTGCCTTTGTCGTTATTTTATTACTACGTTAATCTCGTCAGAAACCATTCAAAATAGAAAATATAGAAACAAATCGTAGTACCGCTTATGCAAACTGCTTCCGATTGATTCACTTTGCAAAATCACTTTTTTTCTGGACTACGGAGTATAGTAACTTAATATTTTGCCTTATGGTTGTTTCTAAAATGCATGGCTTTTTTTTTCGAACACAAAACATACTGTATCATCAGCTCGTTCCAATTTCTATATTTATGTACACACAGTAGTTACGTCGTTTCATATTAAAAATATGAAATAATCTACTTAAATTCCAGTAATAAATTCACTTAAAAAAAAGAAATCCAACCCCAAGTTTAACTAAATCTTGCAGTATCGTACCATATACTTCTGCAAAACATCTGCACATACACAAAACAACAGATCTGAGATAACGTAAGCAGCAGCCCCGCACGACATTGAACATATAAATAATTTTAAATACTAGTTTGACCGTTTACAATCAGCTTATTTGCACTCATCAAGTCAGTTTTAAAGGGACATTTGGCGAAGGGTGTACATAAGAATGAATAAGTAGAGCCAGATAAACGTTATTAATATCATTCCGCCTCAATCATTACTTGGGAGCACAAAAGAAATGGCCACCGACAGTACTGGTGTATCCGGGGACTATATACACAACATTTAAATATTTGTTTCTCGGAAACTCGCCACTTGTCAGAGCCATGCTAACGTGGTTTAAGTGATTATACAGCGCTTTATTTATTCGAGGCAGTTTGGTACTGTTTACCTGTTTCGGCGTTGATTTTGTTCCTCTGTTTGCGAGGTCGGCCCCGCGGCATAGTTCCAGGTTTTGGGGCGGGTGTACTGTGAACGACTTGTATTTCAAAATGGCGGCCTCCCAGAGCATTGTCGGCGGAGACGGTGCTTAGTTAGAAACGAGGCCATGAGGTTCAGTTGCACTAGTAGAAGAGAGAGACATCTAGTGTGAACAGATGAGAATAGCTTCTAGTACGCAGTGCGCACTTACAGTATCTTGCTCAAAAACTGTGTGACTGTATGTAAATAAGAGCTGCAATTATTGATAACGTATGCAGGCCTACCGAGTCTCGCTCCAATTTAGAAAAGCCTTTTTGTATCGTTATGAATGTTAAAATTTTTGGGGCCACTTGCAAAAAAAAAAAAAAAAAAAAAGAAAAGCGGGACCCATTATACATACATTTTCACTATAAAGTATAGGTATGTGACAGTGTAGAGGTTCTTGAGGGAAGGGGTGCATCTTTATAAATGGGCAGTGAGGCACCAGTGCGTAGAAAACTTCAAACATTGATTTTACACAATCTAGAACAAAAAACATCAAAACCATATTGCCAAACTTATCATTAGGAAACAGATCATGTTCTGTGTATTTGTAGCCCCACTTGCACAACAGTTGTGAGAATGTTATGTACATTAATAAGTTAATAACATTATTTAGAAAGCAGGAATGAAATTTTGGCCAAACCTTTATTCAGGATATTAAAGCTCTGCATAGCTGCCACCAAAGCCCAAATCTAACAAATGGTATTATCTCTGAACCTTTTTTACCAGGCAAGGGGCACAAGGCAGGGGTGCCTCCTCTCCCCACTCCTGTTCGCTCTGGCTATTGAGCCTCTTGCGGTTGCAATTCGATCCAACCCACAAATCAGCGGTATAATGTATGGTCCAACAGAATACAAACTCTTTATATGTGAATGGTCTCCTTTTGTATGTGTCTGACCCAGATACTTAATTGCCTGAGGTGTTTCAGGCCTTACTGACTACAGTGTGGTTTATGGTTACAAACTGAATTATGGTAAACGTGCCTTTTGATTTATTCTGGATTAGCTGTGCAGTTCAGCTCAGTTGAAGACAACAGGTGCTTGGGTAAGTATTAGCTCAGATCCTGCTCCCCTGTAAGACGAGAGGAAAGGGGTAAAATGAGATTGCTCGTTAAAGTAGATTTAGGTTTATATGCATGTGTGTGTTATGAAACCAGAAAATATGATGTAATGTTGGACTATCTTACTTAAGATTAGGTAGTCCAAGAAGTGCTAATCATGGTCTGTTTTCTACAACATACACCAGTTACCCGCAATACAAGTAGTCATTAAACAGTGCCTTATATCTGAAGCATTAGTCATGGCTAGGCTTTGTGTACTGTGAGGTCACTTTAAATATTAATAGCTACATAAACAAATGAAATACTGACATATGAATATTGCATTGCTGTAATCATTGTCTGTTTAAGTGTTAATATGATAAACATTGGCCAATGATGAATTTTGGTAAACGTGAGGTAATGCGACTTCTATTTTGCTTCTGACATTTAATAGGCTATTTATTTTTTAGCCTTGTGGGGAATGACAATAACAACCTTTACAAAAACAGAATTAATGCAAAAATATACTGTAGCAGGATAGCATCAGGATGCTTAAACTGCAGTAAAAGCCCTGTTGCACACATTTTATTAAACAAGACACAAAAACAAATGGACAGGGGCCAAAATAAACAACTCAAACAAAACAGGCTGGGCATTCACCTTCACTATATAATTCTAAAATAGTTCATAGTACACAAACTCCCCTAAACTCCTCTTCTGCAAACAAAGGATTTTAAAATCAATTATATACATGTAGTCATTCCCCAATTAACACTGTGCACCAAGTAAAGCCTTACCTTACCGCTCTAGTTTGTGCAGTAGGTGTCACAAGTCACTTTGTTAATTGTGTATAATTAATCTGTTAAGTACTTCACAGGATTATTGTTTTTGTCATTGTTATTATTAGTAGTAGTGGTACACTTGAATTTGTATCAGTATGGTTTGGTGTGTTTAGTATAATTACTTTTGTCACTAGGAGATTTATTGGAAAGAATGAGGTCATCCATTCCAATGAGCCCATAATTATTTTGCAGCAGCGTGTTGATTACACACCTGCCACCTATTTGCCTTGACATCAAACCTGGACTATAAGAACTGCTAGGAACCTAAAAGAAAGGCAGTTACTGGGAGGAAGAACAGGCCACAGGCCAAAGGAATGAGAAGACTGAGGAATGATACAGCAAGGAGATCTGAGGGAGAGATCTGAGTATTTTACAGGGAAGGAAAACTATTTTTAGGAATGCTTTTAGTGAAATACACCATTAATATCATTGGAGACACCGAGGAAATATTAACGCCTGATGTTCTCTTGATTGCACTTTGTGATAGGCAGTGGGGGATCCTACACCCTCCTGACAGCAGAGTCCCTAGGACAGAGGGAAACCAGCCAGAGGAGGAGGAGAAAGAGAAAGAAGGGAAGCCTGAACAGTGGAGATCAGCACCACCCAGGCTGACCCCAACAAGGCTGACCCTGCTCCCCCCTTCAGTTAAGTACAGTGTTGCTAAGCCACCATCTAGTACGGATGCTACAGAGAGACCAGCCCACATATTTGACCATCTCACATTTTACTTGTGCTGGAGGGAACTGGGGCTTGAGTGGGGGTGTTGGGGGAATAAATGGAAGTAGCGATTCAGCTGAGACTGGGTGACTAAGGGCTGTCTGCTGTTTTTTGTTTTTTCTCCTGCTATTGCTAAAAAAAACTTTATAAATTAGCAGTTCAGCCCGCTCCTACCACAGCTCTTGAGCCTGTGCTCCATTTCGGTGTATGCTACACACTGCCCCGCTTGAGTGACTGCATGCGGTCCAGGCCAGGCTATCGCCGTGCACTTCCCTGTACTGCTTTATTTAGGGCTGTGTTGACTACACACGGTTAAGGCTAGGTTACCTGTCCTCAGTGCTTCAGCGCCCTCGGTGCTTAGATGCTCTGTGCCTCGGTGCCCCGGTGCTCCAGAGTTTAAGCGCACTCTGTGCTCGTCGGCCTTCTGTGCTACGTGTGTCCTCGGGGCCTCAGAGCCTCGATGCATGCAGTGCCCTAGGTGCTTCAGCGCTCCAGAGTTTAGGCGCCTTCAGTGCTTCAGCTCCCTCAGCGACTCGAAGCCTTGGCATACTCTGTGCTCCTGATACTTCAGTGCATCGATGCTTCGAGACATTCCTTGGTGCTTCTTCCCTTTTGGAGCCTTGCAGCCTACCTGCACTCAGTGTCCTCTGTGCTTCTGCACCCTTGGTACCTGAGTGCTCCAGGGTTTAGTCACCCTCAGTGCTTCTGTGCCCTTGCTGCTTCGGCACCTTGATACCCCAGTGCTCCACTGGTTAATGCCCTCCAGTGTTTTCAATGCCCCCGGGGCCTTAGAGACAATAAGCATGTCTAAGTTTCATTCTTGCATGTCCTGCAGAGGGAAGCTTCTTCCAGGGGACAAGCACCTCTGCATCTGGTACCTAGTCATGCAGCACGCCTCCTCTGCCTTAGGAGACGAGACGTTCTGCGAGAGTTCCAACCACGGGTTCTACCCAGCAGACTCCTCAAGTTTACAGGTGCATCTTGTCCAGCTAGCTCAGTTGAGCTGTCCGTGGCACTGGGAGCCCCGACCTCCCTCCTTCTCATTCTGTCACTGAGCCCGTCGCAGAGCATTTCCTGCATTCAGGATTGCTAAGAGGGCCAAGCATTCGAGACAGGCACAGGACATCTCAGACTTAAAGGACCAAATGGCCCAAGTCCTAGAGTATTTGTCCAAGCAGCAGGCTCAAACCCCTGCTCCGGCCCCGGCTCCACCAATAACACCTGGCCCTGAGCTGATCCCGCCATCACTGGTGGTCACCCAGGATGTTTTAGAGCCAGACATCATTATAGCTGAGGAGGACAAGGATGCTTTCTCAATCTTGGCCTCCTGGGAAGGTGGCTCCTTCCATCAGGAAGAGGAGGAGGGACAGGTCCAGGAGCTGACTTTTGGGATGGGTCCCAGCGCTGAGATAACCTCGGACGCTGGACTTTTCCCTCTCCCAAGCTCGATCACGGCGCTTATGGAGTGGGCCTCCAAGTTCATACAGGTACCTATGATGGCAGCGCACGAACCACTGAGATCTGTCTTTAAGATATAGGCTACTGTTCCCCCCCCCCCCAAGCCCTTCCCAGTGTTCCGACTTCTTGGAAGAGGTATGGTCCACTTGGAACCACCCGGCCCTCAGCAACGAGTATTCTAAAACGAGCAACCCCACTGGCTTCCTTAACCCTTTGCGGTCCTACAATTTTCTCTTTCCAGTCTGTCGGACCCTGACATCATCAAAAAGACTTAAACCACAGGTCTCTAGTCATTTTTTTCTCTGGAAAAAGCCGAGAAAACCTTTCAATGGCAGAGTGAGACTGATAGGAGCCGAATCAAGCCAAAAAAGGGGTGGGTGGGTGGGTGGGGGGGCATATCTGAACAATACAGATAGCCCCTGAACTACAAAGATAACACAGACACAAACAAAGGAGCTAGCTGCTTCTGCATCCAACTCTCAAAGAATATTACAGACATTTGCAGAGCTTTTTGAGATGTTAGAGTAATAAAATAATGACTTTGATTGCATTTTTGAGGTGTTTGGTGATAAAACGAGTGATCAGGAGAGGATTTATCAGTATACACGTCTATAAAGAGGTATGTGAAAAATACAGTGAACAAGGGGTGGGGCTTGGCTGGAGATGCAGTACTGATATCATTTTGCTATGTAGGGCCTTTTAAAACTGTTTTACACAGAAAAAATAAATAAACAGCATATGTAAAATTAACAGCACGTGTGAAAATAAATTGGACCTGACGAACCTGACAAGCGCTGAATAAATGGACTGCTAAGGGTTAAAAGGCACAGAGGTGCTGGGCCTGGCGGAATTCCCACCAGTGGACTCGACCATTGCGGCACTGGTGCAGGAGTTTACCTAAAGATCCTGCATGCCCTAATGGTCAATGCAGGGTAACACCACTGTACACACAGGTTACGTGCTTCAGTTCCACGCAGGTCCTCCTCACTTTTGAGGGATCATGGTTACATCCGTGAGCAACCCTCTCCAGGTCTCGGTCCTCAAACAAGTAGCTGCATTACTTCTCAAGCAAGCCATCCGCCTCATAGAAACCACCTTCCAAGAGGAGGGGTTCTACTTGAGGTACTTTCTGATGCCGAAAAAGGATGGCGGCCTTCACCCCATTTAGACACCTCAACTGGTTCTTGAGGGAGAGGAGGTTCCAAATTGTCACACACTGTCACATTCTCTGGTTTACTACTGTGTACTTAAAGGACACGTATTTTCACGTCCCTATTCATCCCACGCACAGAAAATATCTGCTTCACTTTTCAGAGAAACATTTTCTAGTTTTCTGTACTGCCATTCAGCCTCTCCTTAGCCCCTCATACGTTCTCAAAGTGCGTGGATCCCATCCTGGCCCCCTTGCAGCTGCAAGGGATCAGGGCGTTGAACTACCTGGATGACTGGTTGATCTGTTCCCAGTCACAGGAAGGAGCAGTGGCCCACACGGCAATAGTGATGGAGCATCTGTGGAGGGTCACCCTCAAAGATGCCAAAATTTCCGGTACAAAATACGTTTTTCTCAGGACTCCAGCTGGATTCACTTACAATGTCCCACCAAACACAAAACTAACTTGGGATCAAAGCAACACAAACTTAAACAACAGAATTATCTGATATTGTTTCTGTAGTCCTTCAGTGCCTTTTCCTTCTTTGCAAGTTTGTTTATAACTCCAGGCAGGTAAGTAAGTTTGGAATTCTTTTCGTCTTTAAATTCTGCGTGTCCCCACCTAAGCAATATGTTGGCCGACTGGTAAATGCACCTTTTATGCTAAGTTTTTACTTTATTTTTTTAAAGGGATAGGCAGGATTTTTGCCTGCCACAACATAAACATGTTGGTAGTGGCATATGTCAACCGTCAGGGAGGACTTCAATCCCTGGGGTTACATCACATAGCATTCAGATTACTAACTTTGGCACAATGAAACTTGTTATCCCTCCAGGCTGTTCATCTTCCCGGAATGGTGAATCGGGTGGCAGACCTCCTCTTGAGGGAGGATACTCATCTATCAGAATGGCCATTTGGGAACGTTTTAAGAAGGCCCGAGTCAATCTCTTCGCCACGGTGGAGACGACTCGCTGCATCCTATGGTTCTCCCTCCACCACGGTGATGGTCCACTAGGGGTTGATGTCCTTGCCCAGGACACTCTTATACACATTCCTGCCAATACTGTTGCTCCCAGCCTTCTTAGAGAAGGTCCGGAGATAGAAGGCGACAGTTCTTCTGGTGGTCCCCAGATGGCCCAGGAGAATCTGGTTTTCAACCATTTGCCAGCTATAGCAAGGCCATCCCTGGGAGAATCTGCTACGCCTGGATCTCCACAGTCAAATGAGAGGCACTCTCTGACACTCAGAACCGGGCAGACTCCAACTATGGATCTAACCCCTGAACGGAAATGTCTTGGTTTCCCCAGGAGCTCATTTCCTGGCGACCCGTTTTCTAAAGGGCGCTCGGTAGTTACACCTCTTAGAAAGGGACGTCCTCCCTGAGTGTAGTCTAGACATGTTATTGGAGACTCTCACTAAGGTCCCATTTGAGCTTTACATTCAATAGAGTTGAAATACCTCTCTATAAAGACAGCCTTTTTGTTAGCCATCACCTTCTCTGTAGATATGTGCAGGCTCTGTTGATGCACAGTTCCTGAATGCGCGTTTGGGATGACGGAAATGGTATTGTTACGTACAAACCCTACTTTCCTCTCTAAGGTGGCTACAGCTTTCCACTCAAACAAGTCAGTGGAACTAGAGGCTTTCCATCCCCCTCCTTTTTCTTCGGAGGGGGACTGAAGACTAAACTCCTTCTGCCTGATTCGGGCATTGAGATGTTATGTTGGCAGAGCCAGAGCTCTGCGTCACTGTGACCAGCTCTTTGTCTGTCATGGTAGAAGGACCCTGGGTCAGGCCCTCTTAAAGCAGCGGCTGTCTTACTGGATTGTGGACACATTACGACTGCATATACTAATGCTGGCCTACCCCGAACTGGAGGGGTGGCTACATCGTGGGCCCTCTTTAGAGGAGTCTCACTATCCGACATATGTACTGCGGCTAGCTGGGCTACCCTGCATACTTTCACCAGGTTCTACTGACTTAATGTGGTAAATCCCTCTATGCCTTCATGAGGTACAAGGGTCCATGAGGTTGCACGCTCACACCGCTAACCATAGGTTTTACAGTCTTGAGATGTCCCCCGTCTGCTGTCTCAACTCACGCTCCCTCACGACAGCTTTGGTATACTTTTCCCAGAAGTATTGTTGGTGGTTGTCTTCAAATTGAAAGGCAAAGTTAGGTTACGGATGTAACCCTGGTTCCCTAAAAGAGAAGACGACCACCAACCTCGCATCGGTCGCCTTCGCAGTTTCGATGCAAAAGAGGAAGTGAGCTCTGTGGAGTGACTGTTTGTTCCCTCGGGAGGCGGGACCGAGGACGTCACTCCCTGGAGAGGCCTAGCAGCAGCTGACATAAAATGCTTAGTTCATACCTGACCTGTGGCAGGCGTATCCCAAAAGTATTGTTGGTGGGAACCAGGGTTATATCCGTAACCTAACGTTATCTTCAGTTAGAGTTGCAGGCTTAGTTTCAGTCTGAATGAATTAAACTTAAGGATGGTTTTAACTGGAGCGTGATTTATTTTTTGGCAGTGGTGCTCTTTGAGAGCACTAAGGCAAATCTGACAGCAGAGGGTACTCATGAATAAAATGGAAGTCATGGAAGGAAGTAAAGAATGAGTGCTGCCAGGTAAGATCAAAATAGCTTCAACAGTCAAGTAATTCACCTTTATAACACATTGGGCTCTGCAAGGTTCATTATCTTAACAACAGCGATCTTGGAGTGGCTTCTTAAATAGCAGATTGAGATTAAAAAATGAAAGAAGGTTTTACTCTACTTTACATTGAGTTTCAAAAAGTGAAATAACACTTATTATTTCATAACCAATACAATATAGTCATTGTTATATGTTTGTATTTATTTGCTATATTATGGATGTCTTTAACAGCACCGTCACTGTTCAGACTGGTTGTCAGAAATGTAACTGTGGAAAACAAGTGCTCATTTATTCTTTGTACTCAGCACATAATATTTAGATGTATGGAGTAATAAATAAAAAGGTTCGGGCAGCTCCTCAAGCAGTAGTATCAAACATATTCATGTGATGACACTGTGGGAAGCAAATACCAGAAATTACCACAAGTGGGTATAGTGAGCAGCCCCAATGACTATTCCAGGCCTATAAGATGCCATCTGACAGGAAAGATGCATGTGGCATCCCCTACACCCATATATGTGCAATTCTAGGTATTTGCTTCCTGGTAAAAACCATCCTATCATATATATTGTTCAGACTACAGCTTCCTTTGTTTATAAAGTTTTTGCTTTTACAAATGGTCAATATGTCCATTGATTGCCTTGAGTTAATTAATGCTATTATGTGGAAATTGTAATTCTATTTATTATAGATGTCATTTTAAAACTAAATCAACATTGGCGTAAACGTAAAAGAGTGAAAACATATTGTAGCGACCTGGGGCCTGTGGAGGGCGGCATTGCCTTAGTCTGTTTATCTGTTGTCTGTTATGAGTTTGTCCGTTAATAGGTGCATGTGTTGTAAGGGAAGGATACCACGTCAGGGGGCTTTCAGGCGTGGGGAGAAAGGAATAGGGAGTGGGGAGTTATGGTAGGGGAAGGGTGTGAGGGGTAGCGGGAGTGCAGAGCAGAGCACAGCGGCAGTGAAGTGTGTGTGTGTGTGAGGAACAAGTGGGGGGGGGAGGATACATCTACATAGTTTTGCTTGTAACTAGGTCACCCTTCTGGGGTAGAAGTGGGTCCACACCCACCAAGGATAGGGTGACAGTGGAAAAGACAGCGGGCAGCTGATTGGGGTAGAGAGTGGGGGGGTGGACCCCACCGGTTGGCATATAAAAGCAAGGGGGGGTGGGGGGGTTCACGTGATGGAGGAGAGTTTTACGTTAGGAGTGGAAACACAATGTGCTGTGTGTGTGTACAATTCTGAGGTTTAAGACTGATAGCTTGATAGTGCCGGGTTGCAGGACTTCGAGTGGCGGACAGTAAAGCAGAGTGAGAGGGAAGGGCAAGACTGTGCATAGGGAGATAACTAAGATAAAGGTGTGTTATGGGGTGATCTCAGCCCATAGGGACCCTGTGTTATTATTACAGCAATAGAAAGCTCTCAGAGCGTTAACTGAGAAATAGTTATCTGATCATTATTAACAAAACGTAAAAGGGGAACTCAATTTGAGACATACCGCAACACTACAATATGCTTTATCACTAACTTGTTTTTCATGAAAAAGAATCTTGTGAGGGAGGAGCACACTTAAACATAACCCTTTTTCTGGGGAAGGCACCATGTCTAAAAATGTGTGTTTCAATTACCAACTTCATTACTGGCTATCAAGTAGTTGTTGGAATTTCCAGCATGGTGTGATGGCTATTTTAAAAGAACAGACATGGATTTGAGAAGCTTGAAGAGACTGCACAGCATAAATACAAACAATTTAGTGTCTGGTCTTTTTTTAAAATATAGCAAATTAAAACATGATGTGGCAGAATCCATTAATGTAATAGAGATACCACTAGTTTAGTTTACTATAAATAGATATTTCTTTTGTTTTCTGTCAACTGTAATTATACTGTATGCTCTTAATTTTTGGGTAGCAAGATGACTGCTTTCCACATTTTCATACACTAACCACACTAAGTTATTAAAAATGATTATTTACTTCAAGGAACTTCAGTGATTAAACCTGCTAATACATCTGTTATTATCCACAATCATATTATTTTTGATAGGTTTAATATTTTAGTCACTTTAATGAGGTAAACTACAGTAAAATCAAAGTGTAGTAAAGCATTGTAAAACCATAGTGAAAGTCTGACAAAGCATAGGTATTCATGGTGACTCATAGAGATTTAAGTATGATAAAAGAGAAAAACTTTGGTCAACTATGGTAAACTACCGTAAGTGCACAAAATATAACAATGCAAATATGCAGTGGTAAACTTTTTAATGTTGGTGTTGTCTTTGGGCAGTTGATTGTGTACTCTCTGAACCCTGAAACCATCATGAAAATGTTAGCTATCCTTGTGAACACAAATCTAAAGTGTAAAGCTAATAGAATATAACAATGTACTGTATTCTTTCACCACAAACCTGTAAGATGCCAGGAACTCCTATCATGAAAACCTTTAATTGCAGCTCTTTTACCCAATCCTGTCACAAAATCACCTTTTAATAGTGATTGTTATACAGATTTAAAAAGTCAAATATGACAGTGAGGTTTTTGGCAGGTAACATGTAAAATAAGGCATTCACACAGCTCCTGGAAACAGATTAAATGCATTACTTGGCTGGCCAAATCAGTCACTAGGGATAAGCAAAACCATCAACTACAAAAAATATATTGACCCTCTCTAAGATGCATTAGCTACCTTTGTTTTTAATAGGTTTTTTTTGTTGTTCTTGACAGGAAATAAAATTACTAAAACAGAAAGAATGGAACAAAACAAATGTCCATATTGTTGTTTTCATGTAAATAGAGTATGCATGTGTATTAGACAAAGAGGAATCCCACAACGCAATTTATTTAGATGCGAGCATGTGTTGAATATTAAGTATACTTTATTTCATTATGCACAGAACAAACTAATGATTTGTGTTTTCAGCAACACTGAAAAAGACTTGCTGAAACACCAATAGAAATACCATAACAGGGCTACGACCGGGTGTTACAATTCTTCTGGAATGACAATTCAACAGTTATTCCACTGTTATTCTGTATTCACAAAGCTGATTGGTGTGGCACCTCTTCTGTTCATTTAGTCTTTGTTCATCTTTTTAACGTTGTTTTTTTTTTTTTTTTTAGTGAACACACCCACAGTACCAGCTGTGCTTTTGGCTACTATATGATATACTTTGTTATTTGTTACAACCAGTCATTTTAGTACCGTAGTAAAACCTGTCTGTGTAGTTTAACATGGCATTTATCGTGCTATAGTGTGTGTGTGTGTGTGTGTATGTGTGATTTTGAGTTTACATGTTTTAAAATAAAATATCGAACAGAACAAAATTTCAATGTACCATTTGTAATTCAGTAATATGAAAGAATTGGTCAGGGGTCTGAATACTTTTGCAAGGCACTGTATATTTGTTTGTGACAATATAATTGTGACATATACAAAATTATTCTCCCTCCTGACCTGTGAGGGCGCTGTGTAAAGGGAACAGAGCGCCCTGGACTGGATGGCCAGACAATTTATTCCAGGGCTAGGCAGAAGTCAGCCATCTAAAAAGGGGGGAGTTACGGTACACTAAATCATTGACCCGGAAGGGAAACAATGTAGTAGCCGTGGATTGGAGCGGTTGCAATCGGTAACAAAGGGAGCGTGATTGACGGTATATAAGGGAACGTAGCGAGATGATCTGTTCCTTTGCTTTGGTTAATGCTGAACCAGAAGGAGAACCGTGTTTTCTTTGTTTTGTCGTATCTAAATATATACTTGTTTGTTATTAGATTGCTAACATGATCCAGAGTTATCGCTAAAGACCAGCACCAAATCCGAACAACATTGCACTTGTGTCGTGATTAACTATATTTGCATCAGAAGTACTATAACACTCACTGTGGACTTGTGATCATCTTTGGTTATGTGTGGGTGTTTAAAATATTGGGACTATTTAGGGACCAACCCATGGATTAAATGGAGCAATAAGCAATGCTGTATTGCCTGTTAACATTATTGTTTACTGTTGCCATCAGACTTGGGATTACAAAATAAACCATCATTTCACCAGCACTTTGTTGTTTGTCCTTTGTGTTGAGCACTGCAAACAACTTTGCCACATGTGGTGACACAGTGGGATGGATCAAACTTCATTGTCAGTGCTGTATGGCAGACGGAAGATCGAGGAGTGACAAGAAGAGAGGAAAGGTACACGGCACTGATCAAGAGGGTCAGTCTGGCAAAATGATGGCAGAGGATGACCAGGAAGCTTACCAAGTCACTTTTGAGCGGCTGGCTACCACCGTGTCAGGGCCACAGGAGTTCTGGGCAAGCCAGTTGGGAGCCTGCCTGATCCGGGAGGCTCAAGCAGCATACCAGGCCATGACAGTCACGAAGCTGCACAGTACGACCTGGTAAAGCTAACTTTCCTCCGCCGTCTCAACATCACAGGGGAAACACATTGCATACGGTTCAGGGAGTACCAAAGCTCTCCGGATGCACACCCCAGGATGGCCGTGTAGAAGTTGTATGACCACATGGTACACTGGCTGAACCCCACCAAGACGACGAGCCTACAGCCCAGCAGGTGATGGTGGTTGAACAATTTTGCCATGTGGTCAGCGCCGAAACTCAAGCGTGGATAGGGGGGCCACAATCTGGAAGCTTCCGTGAAACTGGTCAAGGAATCTGAAGACTCCCTGGTCTCCGCCAGGACCTGCCTACTCACCGCCGCTCCAGTATCACGGGGCAGCTGAGTACAACCACTACCCGTAATGTCATCAGACTTGGGATTACAAAATAAACCATCATTTCACCAGTACTTTGTTGTTTGTCCTTTATGTTGAGCACTGCAGCACCTCTACACCTGCATACTGCAAACCACATTGCCACAATTATATATAATTATTCACATATAATTCATATTTACCAGTATTGCCACACCAAAGTGTATATAATTATTATTCATATTGAGGCTTTGATATTATAATATATATAAGTTATATTATAGTATATATATATATATTATATAGTATATATATATATATATATAGTTGATATCATCATACTATATGTGTTCAGGGGACACTGTGACCTTTCATAAGTCTGGGGATTGTGACTAATTTACTCAGTATACTGAATGACTTCACTGTTTACATGTAACTTTAAAACAATTTGTTCTGACATTTGTTGCAGAATATTGTTAAGAAAAATATAACACAAGCACTGAATATCTATTGCACATGGGAAGTATGCAACCCCTTGCGTGGCCAAGCCTTGCTTGCATAAGTATTCAACCCCTGTGCTGTGGAAGCTCCCAGTTTGCACCGATGAAAGAAATTGCCCTAACGAGGACACAATTACCTTACCATTGGCCTCCACCTGTGAACCATTAAAGTTCCTGTCACATTTTCTGGATAAAAACCCCACTGTTGAAGGATCATTGGTAAGGCTATGAATCTGAAGGAAAATGAAGATCAAAGAGCATTATACAGAAGTTAGAGATAAAGCAATACAAATGTATAGATTAGGGAAAGGGTACAAAATAATATCCAAGTGTTTGGATCAATAATCAGGAAGTGAAAGCTGCATCACACCACCCAGGCACTGCCAAGAAAAGGCTGTCCCTCAAAACTCAACGCTCAAACAAGAAGGAGACTTGTGAGAGAAGCTACAGAGAGGCCAACAATCACTTTGAAGGAGCTACAGAGTTCAGTGGCTGGGAGTGGAGTAATGGTGCACCAGTCAACCATATAAAGAGCTCTGCATAACAGTGGCCTGTATGGGAGGGTGGCAAGAAAGAAGCCATTACTCAAAAAGTACCATCTGAAAGCACGGCTGGAGTTTGCCAGAAAGCATGAGAGTGATCCAGCTGCAATGTGGGAAAAGGTTTTGTGGTCAGGTGAGACCAAGATAGAGCTTTTTGGCCAAAACTCAAAGCGCTATGTGTGGCGCATGTGCCCATGCCTCAAGACACACCATCCCTACAGTGAAGTATGGTGGTGGCAGCATCATGCTGTGGGATGCTTCTCATCAGCAGGGACTGGGCATCTTGTTACAATTAAAGGAAGAATGGATGGAGCAAAATACAGGAAAATACTGCAAGAGAATCTGCTTCAGTCCGCTAAAAAACTGAAGCTTGGGAGGAAATTCACCTTTCAGCAGGACAATGATCCCAAGCACAAGGCCAAAGCAACATTGGAGTGGCTCAAGAACAAAAAGGTGAATGTCCTACAGTGGCCCAGTCAAAGTCCTGATCTCAATCCCACTGAGAATCTCTGGCACTATTTGAAAATTGCGGTCCACAAGCGTCGTCCAACCAACATGAACAACCTGGAGCAAATCTGCCAAGAATGGGCCAAAATTACTCCCACACTGCGTGCAAAGCTGGTACATACTTACCCCAAAAGACTTAATGCTGTTATAGCAACGAAAGGTGGCTCTACCAAATATTAATGTGTGGGGGTTGAATACTTATGCAAGCAAGATATTTCAGTTTATTTTTCTTAAAAATATTTCCCATCATAAAACCAATGTCACCTTACAATAATTGATTTTCAGTTTAAGTGTTTTTAAAAAAAATATATATATATATCGAACAGAACGAAATTTCAATGTACCATTTGTAATTCAGTAATATTAGAGACTTGGTCAGGGGTCTGAATACTTTTGCAAGGCACTGTATATATTTCATAGCCCTTTCACCTTGATAAAAGTAAAGTATATTTGCAGTACAGAATGCTTCAGGCATTGTCATTTGCATTGCCTTGACACATGAGTGCACGTATAATATACTGTAACGAATAAAGAACATTCCTTCTCTGACTAATAAGACTTAATTACTTTTAGGGATCAGTTTTTTACATCCTGCATAGCCGGATTTGCAATGGATTTGTTCAAGATCAATGTGTAAGTGGCATTTTCTTATCACATGTGTATTGTACAAAATGTACAGGGCCGTAGCTATACTATTGTAAGCTTGTGTGGGGCACTCACTATAAACACTCAAATAATGTGGGCTCAAAAATGAAAACCTACATTATACAACCTTTAAAATATTTTGAAACTAATATATGTATGTGGTTCAATAGTTTGTAATAGTTTCCAATGAGATTATCTACTTTTTTTAAAAATCTATAAACATGTGTTGACTATTAGTAACAAAGGTTACTTGTTTATTATAATGTGTGTTAATCACACACCACTAGATTCATGTTGTATTGTAATTTCCATTACTGTACAATTTATCTGCGTCTTCATATTATTTACCTATGTCTTCATTTTATTAATAATACGTTAACAGTATCCTGTATTAGTGCTAAAAGTGTCTAAAATATAGGTCAGTGAATTTGTGAAAGGCCCTTACACTATAAAGTATAGTACAATATAATATACGGTAATATACTAGACTTTTTAGTGAATTAACCACATTTAAGAATTGTTGAATTGTGAAATAATGAAATAATACTGTAAAACGAATTTTGACTTGGGTAGTTGTTTTGTCTTAAAGGAAGTTTGCCGTTACAGCTGAACACTCACAGATGTCTGAAGACACATGGGACGGCAAAATGGAAGGCAGTACAGGAAAACTAATCAATAGCATGTGACAGCCTTAATCTCATCCCACCCCAGCTCAACTGAATAACTACTGCAATGTAGCTAACTCTATTCCTGGAGTGTTTACAAAGCTTTTACATCAGAGAAATATAGTTAGCGACCCTATAGTAGTTATTAGATATTAGAGCTAGGGTGGAATACTTGTAAAGCTGCTATATGTTATTGATAATCCTTAACACAGAAATGAATATACATATTTGGTAAGGCTTTGTTATGTAGTCTATGCAGATGGTAAGCATTCCAAGGACCACATTAAAAGACACATTTTGTAGCCAGAAACAAGAAAAGGGGATAATGACAAGTGAATGCCATTTTTAAAAGACTTTCACTTGAAGTATAAAACCAGTATGGCCCTTGGAAAGCGAGCTACTGGCTACATAGAATAATGTAAATATAGCATGGTATATTAATGTGGCAGGGTGAGGGTTATTAGGAGTGAAGTCTGACCTCCTGACAGAAGTGGTGCTATTGAGACTAATTTCCCTCCCCTTACCAAGGTGGATCGGACACAAGTCTAGGGCTGGGTTGCGGTGAACATCTTGATAAGGGCAGCCACACAGGTTATCATGGTTCCACTTTATCAATACAGGGATTAAGCAATAATCCAATCAGATCATGATTGGCTATTGCTGGATTGACAGGACAGGGCCTATAGCATATAGGGGACTGTGAGAGGAGGGGAAGTTAGTTCTGTTGGGGAATGCGAGAGAGTGAGCACACAGCCAGAAGAAGTAACACTAACCTTTATATGGACATTGATTTATTTCTCTCTGTGACCAGGGGCTAAAGGATGATTGTTTCTCCTTGTAACAAGGGGGCCTGTGAGGGGTGGGTGGATTTACATGAGGAACCAGCTTATGCTACGTCTGGCTGCTGATTAAAGTGACCACCCCTCAAACCCCAGAAGCAACAGTAGCCAGGATTTTTGCAGTACAGCAGAAGCTAATCAAGTTGACTGCAGAGGATGATCCCGAGGCTTACATGGTCTTGTTTAAATGTGTGGCCAAAACCGTAGTGGCCTAAGGAGCATTGGACCACTAAGTTTGCTCCATGCATGGCTGGCAGGCTTAGGCAGCCTAATGTGCCTTGGATGCCACCAGTGTAAAGGATTATGACCAGGTAAAGTTGGCCATTTTACATCGCCTAGAGATTTCCCCAGAAATGTACCGCCTGCATTTCCGGGCAACCAGATACCACCTGGAAACTGACCCTAGGGTGGCAGCCCAGACTGTGCCACCGCTGGTGGATATCTAACACCACACAGTTTATGAAGCCACCGAGCTCAGTGTCACTGAACTGCAGCAATGGGCACATCGTCACCAGCCGAAAAACCCTGGAAGAGACGGTAAGGCTGGCAGAGGCCTCCAGGACATCAAGGCAGCTGTTCTTCCTCCCAGTCTGGAGCCCCTGCACAAACCCACAACAAACCCAGAGCTAGAAGTAAAAAATTCTGAGGGCTGGATTCATGGACAACCTACCCGTGGTAACAGTAGTAACACTGCTAATCAGGGTCTGTGAACCAACCACACATGTTTATGCTAAGGTTGTTTCTTGATCATTTTTAAACATTAACCATTTACTTCTGGCATTAACGTAAAAGTAATCTGAAACTAAAGCACCCTATGTAATCCTATTACAAAAAAGCACAAAAGCTGTTAACTATTGTGGCAAAGTGCCCGACCCTGTGTGTATTAATATGTTTTGTGTTAATGTTGGTGTACAGTCATTGGTACACGGGATATAAACGGGGCTGTGTAACACAAGTGTTTAAAATGTATATTTGTATTTAGGCACGAGGATTGCACAGCACTTCACATGCAGGTCAAATGTAATAATATGTGAGCACGGGGAATTGCACTTTATTAATTCACGTGCAGTTGTACCGCGACTCCTATTGAATGATTGATTGCTAATCGAGTCTCGGTACAGCTGCATAAAAGCTACATGCTTTCACCCACTCTGTTGTGTGTTCGGTGAGTGGAGAACAGGATTGGAGATGGAGGTAATTGTGATAATTGTAAGAAAAATAGAAGCTCACCGTGTTTGTCTGTGTAGTCCGTTTTGTTTGCATATTTATTTTGGCTAAAGTGCCGTGTCCTGTGTTTTTGTTTGTTGCAACCTTTTTATTTCCTGACTGTCTGTTCACTTATTAAATTCTGAGCGAGACCATTCGCTCAGCTCCACCAAACTCTACCTCTCTTGTTGTTTACTTCCTGGCTGTGGTCTGACGCCACCCACTCCGGCCGTCTTTGTGACAGCTATACAGAAAAAAAGGTGCCTAGTGTTAGCATAATCAGCAAAGTCTAAGATGAACCAATAGATTGCTTTTAGTAACATTTTTGTCCATTAGTGGTCACACAATAAATCACTATGACTTACACAGTGCAAGCAGCTTTTTGAAAGTGTAGTAATTCGGTTACATTTTTTATAAAATTCAAGGATGAAGAACTGACACCACGTAAAGAGCCTGTTAATAATTGGAGCTTTGTTTCGGAATATGATTAACTTTAACTCTTTAACCTTAGAAATGAACTGTGATAACAATTAAATTTAATATGTCAATAAACCATAAATCAATATTTAAGTTTAAGGCTGTTTTGATTTGCATAATCGGCTTATTGTGTTATACTAAATAAGGAAGAAAGTTGAAATGTTTGTCTACTTAGAAGCTTATCCAACAAGTCAGGAAATGGTAGTCTTCAGCTGAACTACTGTCATAATTCCCTTGTGAAACAAAACATAGATGTGTGTAATTCCATTATTCTGAAAGATTAACATTCCGTGTTTACATTCAGCCCATTCCTTAATTTCTTTTTTAGTGGTTAACTACCATGAACAACCAGGATGGGAAAGTAAACTGAACAGAAGACATGGTAACAAATTACTGGATAGTGCAGCATAGTAAACAGTTATCATTGTATTTATAATATGCTGTCTACTACATAATTTGTATTGGTAACACCCTTTGTAGCTATATCAATAACTGATATCCTTCTCTTTACTATGTTTAAAAATAAATAAATAAATAAATAAATAAATAAACAACAACATTCAGACAGCAGACAATTCAAGAATAAAACCCCAAACATCTAATTCTCCCTACTTAGGGGTAGATTCAATCAAGTAAAATGCTGATTTATGACCACCTTTGTTTCCCAGTTTTGTGAGACTGTTCAATTACATTTTGAGACATACCCCCCCTGAACTTGCTTAAAGAGTAAAAAAAACACAGCTTAACATTCTATAGGCCTTCACTTTAACACCCATATACACCTCCCCTGGAACACTTGATTGAATGTAACTATTGAACAGGAAATAACATGGTTGCTGTGCTTTTTTTTTTTATTGAATTCCCCCCTGTAGTTCAAATTAAGGCGATTTGTTATATATGACACCAATGACAAGATGTGTTTAATGTAATTTTGTCTTGGGGATTTCAGCTACACTCTTGTTGTTATTTATTTCTTTACTTGAGCCCCTTGATGGGTTTATAGCACTACACTACCCAATCTGTCATCTATTATTTTCAATATTACACTGTATATTACTCATTGTGTATGTATGGACAATATGTATGTAAATCTGTGTGCTCTGTTTTACTAATCTGAATATGAACTCTGTAATAAATCTTATGATGCCACTATTATGTTGAGATTTTTAAAATAGACCATTTTATATCTAGATATCTGTCTATGTACAGTATATATACTGTGCATAATAAATAATAGATTGTCAAGAGCTCAATGAGCTAATAACTGGAAGTCAGTGAAAATGCATGATTTTTTTTCTGCTTTGCTGTAGGGTCAGAACTGCCTCTTGTTGCCCTACAAATAAATTAGCCACCCCTATCTCTTCTGACAACATGCCTTCCCTCCCTTTCCTGCACACTGCCTGGCTATCCAGTTGCTGCAAATATATACATCAATTAAATGCTATAGCATGTTCACC